>NW_020897694.1:11025481-11083769 GCF_003984885.1 Neopelma chrysocephalum | reverse complement strand
AAAAAGAAAAAGAAAAAGAAAAAGAAAAAGAAAAAGAAAAAGAAAAAAGGTGTGTCCCTGCAATAGCCACAGTACAAGAGTAAAACTGAAGGTCTAAACCTCGAATGCTTGAGACATTATACAGATGTATAAAGATGATTTGCTAACTTGTCTCATTCAGGGATTTACTTATTAGCTGTAATACAGTTCAGCCTCTTTCCTAATTTGAGCTCTGACCTGTAGTGTTTAGAGCATATAATTCAGAGAGTACCCCTCTCCTTTAAAGTAAACAATCAAAAAAAAAGAAAAAAAAAAGCAGAAAAACCCTTTAAAGCATTGACTGAAGCATGGCAACATGCAGAGAGATGGGAGACATCACTTCACCCCATCGCTCTGATGAGACAAGTGACTGCTTGAGGGAAGCCAGAAGGTGAGAGCAAAGGCTTGTGTTCAAATCAACTTCAGTTAAGTTAACTATTCTGACTCCTTTGACTTGTGAAGAAGCTGAGGAGAAGCAGGAAAGTCAGCCTCTATTTTCAGGTTTGTGTACCTTCTTTTCCCAACTCATTGCAACACAGCCTCAGCTTTCAGAATTGACTTAGTTTCCACCAGGTTTCCTTTCCCTTAGACAATTAAGTTTTACGAGAATTTTTTACTTAGCTGTTTTTTCTTACTGTATACAGTTAGAAGTAATTTTTAATTCCTCTTCAAACCCTCCTAGAATGTGCATATACATGGAAAAGGCCAGGTTACCTTCAGAGTTATATCTTAAGTGAAAGGGCTGATAGTGGTACCCACTACCTTAGGCATAACATGTGTAAAAGTTGGTGATGTTTGGGATAAATTTGAGGTTTAGAAACTGCTCCCAACCCATCAGCAAGAAATCAGAGAGCGCATAAATATAGGTCTGCTACAGATCCTCATCACAACATGAGCCAGACCTCCTGTGAGTGGACCAGCACCGTGCCCCTCTTCAAATATCCTGTTGGAAGTACTGAACCTCGTAGTTATAGCACTCCTGAAAGAAGGTGGAAATGTGTGCCTTCATGGAGTCTTTAAACCTCATTCCCAGAAGTTATATATCTGACCAGGAGGTATTTGAATAAGACAATCTCATCCAAGATGCCAAAACTGAACTCCTGCATAGCGAACACTGAGAAATCTGCAGTAGCTATCAGAGAAAGCACAGGAAAACAAGGACAATATCCTGATGAGCCACAGTTGAGATACATCCTCTGGGAGGCACCTGACAAGAGAAGAAGGTCCAGAGCTGTCATTCCTGGAGGCTTTAAAGGAGGTACAAGTGTGCAGAAGAAACAAGAGACCTTTGGCATAAGAAGGGCCAGGAATTTCTGAAGAATTTTCTTTCTGACACACCACTTGTTCCACTCTACTCAGTCATTTCCAGTTTTGAAGCCTTGGTGCCTTTCTCTCTTCACACATAAAATTTAAAGTAGTAATACTTTAAAAAGTCTACACGTCTGACAAAATTCAATACCTCTCTGGGTAAATACATCCCACTGCACCCTGTAGCTTTCATTGTGAATCAGAAAAGATGACTAATGCCATAACTGCTTATTAAAAAGAAAATTAATAATTTCTTTGTGAACTAGTCTTAGAATTCTTTTTAACACTTTAAACCCAAGGAAAATTAGCTTTGATTATATGAAGCAGAGGCATTTTGTTTTTTGTAGATGTAAAAGAGCTTTTTCTCAACAGCTATTGCTGATTTTTCTTTTTGCTTGACAGATGAGCTTATCAAGTGTCACTGACATTTTTGCAGTACTGTGCTAAAATATGTTTCATTTGCTACTCATCTGAGCACTTCAGATACGTGTCATTCAGAAGGCACTAAAGGATTGATCCAACAAATCATGTGGGCTGGAAATGCTTCAGTTTCCTAGACACCTCTTGGTTTCACTACCAGTGCCTACACCGAGAGTAGTAGATAACCTGGTGAATAGACCTGTTTACCAGGCAGTGGGAAGTGATGATTTGAACCTCCTCAAGCCAGTCAAGAATGTCTTTTACTATCTGTGATGGAAAGCAGTTATGCACTTTGCTCAGTCTGGAAGGCAGCTTAAGGACATACTTAGGCAAACAGTGATTTCTAGGCAAAAATAAACTTACACAATGAAGATAAGGCTGTATGCATTGCTTGCCCTCTGTATCCATGAGTATTTCACCCTCAAAAACCACCAGCCATTTGAAACAATACTATAACTGCAGCCTCAAACAGAACCAGGCTGAAAAACTGAGTAGAAATTAATAGAAAAGAATAGGATGATAGAGACCACTGCAGTCACCTCATCCAGCCCTGTACTGAAAGGAAAGCCAAATTCAAAGCTAGGTCTGAGCATGGAGGGTCCTGTCCATTCACAATCTGATTATATCCAAGCATGCAGATTTCCCCAGCCTCTTTGGACAACCTGATCTCGTTCTACAGAAGTAGAACTTTTCACAAGTGACAAATGTAGAGGAAAATCACTTTCCTGAACCTGCTGGCATTTGCTGATGCATCTCAGGATCCTCCTAACCCTTTTCACCCAAACTTATTGTTGTCCTGGACCCTCAGGTTGTTGTCTGCAGAGCTGCTTTCCAGGCAGTTTGTCTACAGCCTGTAGTGCTGCTTGGGGTTATTCTACCTTTGCACTCATCTTCATTAAACTTCATGATGTTTCTGCCAGCTTGTTTCATCAACTTGCTGACATGTCACTGAATAGTAGCCCTACTTTCTATTTCATCCCCACAGTTTGATGTCGCTGGTATATGTGCTGTGGGTTCATTCTGTTCTATCACACACGCTGTTAATAAAGATATCAAACAATAACAGTCCCTTTATCAAAACCTAAAGAATGCCTCTGGTAACTGATCATTCGTTTAAGCCATTGGCCTTTATTCTTTCAGTACGATAGCCCAGATAGGTTTTTTCACCAGCCTTGTAGTTCATCCACCGAGTCCAGACCTCCCCAGTTTGACCACAACAGTGCTATGGGACGGTTTAACTAGACCTAGTTAAAGCCTTGCTAAAGCCTTGCTAACAGCCTTTTGTGTTCTGAGCCAGTCATCTCATCAAAGAACACAATCAGACAGGTCACACATGATTTACCCTTGGTACTGGGGCTTCTCCTGGAAGCCATGTCCAGGCACGTGAATTGTGGTTGTCCCATGCAGAGCCAGGAGCTGAACTTTGATGATCCTTGTGAGTCCCTTCCAACTCAGGATATTCTATGATTCTATGATTAAGTGATGATAATTCTATGATCACAGTGACAACCCAGTCATCTTTCTCTCCTTCATGTGTCTGGACATGGCTTCCAGGAGAATTTGCTCTGCAATCTTCCCAGGGACTAGGTTTGGAATGATCCCAACCAATAATCAATTGGCTGTTTGGTTACTCATTTCATAGCAAAGCTATATAATCTCAAGCTACTCTTTCATCCAGAGTTGAAACCTCCCTTCCTCACCTCCTCTCTCTGACCTTCTTAAAGTCCCAGCACGAGCAGTCAGTCAAGCTCTCTCATTGTATCTCTCTGATCCCAATGGCACCATAACTCTATGACTAACCACAGACTTCCAGTTCCCCCTTCAATTTCCCATGCTTTGTATTTTGCCCTTTAAGAACACACACACACAAAAAAAGACAAAAAAGGCTCTGAAATGGCTAACAGAAATGCAGAACTGGTAAAAAATGTCAAAGTACAGAAGGATTTGGGTTTTTATTAAAATGCCCAGAGGATTGTTCATATTTTTCCTCAGCCTGCTCTAAAATCCTCTCTTGCTTTTTGCAAAGACCCTAGCTTTTTCAGGACAATTATTTCTGCTATGTCAAAGAGATAATAGTTTCATTAAGTTATACTATGAACCATTTAAATACATAACAAGTAAGAAAAAGTAAAAGATTGTGGCAGGATAAAACTTGGTACCGAGCATTTCTATTTCCTTCTGTCTTCACAGCAGATGCAGGCTCAAGAAGAAAACATTCAAAGGGTGATATTTAGTTCCAGAGGTTATATCTGTAGTTTCTGTTGTGAGATTACAGCACTTGAGCTCCTTTGCCCTCCAGTATTGGTTTTCATGGGCTTTGCAGAATTTGAGGACTCTTAACTACTGGAAAATAGTCTTAATGTATTGCACCTCTGACAGTAAATGTATCCTTTCATTAGAAGATTTGGTTGTTAAGTTTCTTTACTTTATGGAGATTGATGAAATTTATCTTACACTTATGGCTATGCAAATAATTGATTTTGGAATTCAGTGGCAGAACACAGCTAAAGCCAAACCCAATATTTTGGAGGTTTTCTTGCCAAAATGAAAAACAGAAATATTTAATTTTCTTTTTGAAAAGAACATTGAGCTCAACCAGAAACCAAATATTTCACTTTGTTTTATTTTTAATAAAAACAAAACAAACCCAAACCAACCAAACAAAAAAACAACGGCAAAAATCCTACAATTAAGGGGTAACTGAGGGGTAAAGTCAGAAAACCAGCATGAGGGAAATTTTCCATTTTACCTGGTTTCCTGGTGTTTGGCAGACTTTTCCAGATCACAGAATCACTGGGACCTCTTGAGGTTCTCTAGGCTAATCCCTCTGCTCAAAGTAAGGCAGATGAGAGCTGCTTAGTCTGCAAAACATGTTCCACATGAGTCCACACTTTCTACAGGATCTGGATGGGGACAATCCCTGAATCTTTCTTGCCATGTGTTTACAATGTCTCTTTACTGGCATCAGGCCTGAGTGACTGCAGGAAGGTTGAGCAGGAGATGAAACTTCATACAGGTACTAGGATATAGGTTGTTACACTAGTTAATGAGGTGAAGATCCTTCTCTAAGTAATATTTTTTATTTTAGAACAGTGGAAGAAATCTTAGCTATTCTGTTAATTAATACTCCTTTGCTGCAAAGAGAAGATACACAGCAGAGATAGGGTACGACAGAGCAGTTCCCACACTACTGAAGAAGCTTACATAAAGCAGGCTATTCATATCTCTTACAAAGCATAAGTCTTTGGATTTTTTGCTGTTTGGTACTGATTTCCCATAGTAAGACTATTTAAAATGAAGAATACACTTTTGAGTGGCAGGGTCTGATCCTGCAGGGCTCATTCTCCTCTTGCTCCTGGTCAGCACAGGGAGAACCTTGTGTTGGAAGAGGTGGCTTCACAAGCAAGGAGGTTGGGTTACACGCTGCTGTATGTTTGTAACCAGTCCCAGATTCAAGGCTGGCTCTAAACGGTACCCTCAGAGTTCAGGGCACCTCAAAGATATGGTGCTATGCATCTCTCATCATCATAAGTTTGACCAGAGCTGAACTGTGGGAGAAAGACTTGACCTTGGCTCCTTTGAGACATGCTGCTAATGCATCCCAGGAACAAGGCACTGAGACAAGTACAGCCCCAACTTTCACCCTGCTGACAACAGGTTTGACTGCTCTTTGGGTACACCCTTCCTTCAGCTCATCTGTGGAGAGGAAGACCCAGCATGCCCAAGTGGTGTGACATACCACTACTCAACAAGGACCAGATCTAGCCAGTCCCTTGCATTTGCTGAGTATTTTCCCAGCTTCCCTTTTCTTACATAAAAAGGTAGCATGGGGCAGCCTGTTTCCGCATCTGAACTGTTGCACATTTGGCTGAAAGGTTTTGGGGAATGGCTTAGGCCAACATTTGTGGGGAAAGACAAGAACTTCCATTCTGGTGTGGAGTTGGTGGGGAGCAGGCTGTATGGCCTAGAAGACTTCTCCAGCTCAGTTTCCTGTGGTGCTTCTTTTCAGCTTTACCTTGAAATTCCTTGCCCTTTTTTCTCCTCCTCCACAGTATATTCAGCTCTGATACTGGCAAAAGGCACCGTGGAGAATCTACAGCCTTTTCAAAGGTCTAATGTGTAGGCAGAAGGATCAGAGCAGAAGGAGAAGCCCACATCCATTTTTTTCCTCTGCCATAGTCACAGCAAACTGCTCACAGTATCCAAAATTTCTGTGGCATGTGGTGAATGGGAGAACTGCTTTACTGTTTAGTTTTGAGTTACAGCTGAAGAATGTAAGACTAGTAGGTCTGCTTTGTAAAACAGCTCTGCAATGCCCTCAGAAAGAACAGAAATTTTCACCACAGCCCCAAATCTGAGGCTTTATTTATTGAAATCATTTTGGACACACCTTGTATGTATCTTAGATCACTGATTTTGTGGGCCTGGGGGTAGAGAAAATGACACGGCTCCTCAGACAACACTTTTCGGTGAGTCATTATGAGAGATGGTCACTGAAGTCAAGGACCCACGTTGTTGAAGTCTGTAAAAAAACCAGTTGCTACCACTTGGTTGTAAATTTTTTTGGCCTCTATTTTAGACGTGAATACAGTATAGTTCATAAACAATGTTGCAGACATGAACAGTAAGACTTTAAAGCAGTTTTACAGAAAGAGAGAAAGTATTAAAGTTGGTTGCAAGTTCTTCTGATAAGTGACTCAGAAACTGACTCTACAAAATTAGTCATTTATTAAAAGGTGTAAAAATCACTTCTTAATCTATTAATGAATGCACTCTACTGTAAAGTAGAGTGACTAACTTCCCATAAAAAGTGAGTAAAATTGTGGGTGCACATAGTCACTTCGTTATCTTTCTGCCATAACTCAGTCTGTTTCTCTACTGTGCATAGGCACATCCAGGAACCGAGTCCACAGGTGCTTGAAGGCACTTGAGAAGGGCTGACAGACTCACTCCTTGAAGGGAAACCTTTTCTTGGAAATTCTGACTCTATACTTATTTGGAAGACAGGGAAAACAACAGCAGCCTCTCTCATTTGATTCACCAAACCTAGACCTGTTTCCAGTCATGCTATTAGTCCCAGCCTCTTTTTTAACTGTTGTGGGTTTACTGACTCAGCCTTTATTTTATATTTAGGCCATTTTCTTGTAATAAGTCACAGCTGTGACTGTCATTTTACTACAGTGAAATGTGTTGACAGGACCAAGAATAGCAGGTGTCTGTCAGACCTGCACCTAGTGTGTTAATGGAGATACCACACATTGGAAACAAACCAAAAGACAGAGAAACAGAGAAGGTAACTCTGAAAGTAGTCTTTAAAACAGTATGCTTACCTTTTTCTTTCCTAAAAGAGAGAGATTTTCTTAAAATTAATTCAGTGAGGCTTATCCTGCCCAGATCAATCTAAGGTAATGTAATGTACTAGGATAAACTGGGAGGAGTGGAAGTTCCAGGGTCATCTGTACCTCTTAAGCATCACCCCAGCTAACTATTTGGATTGATACTAGCTGAAAACTTGTCACTTCCAGCTTCATAGAAAAACATATATGTTCTGGGAGTATGGCATGAGACTTGAGAGGAGGTTGTCTCAGCTCTGCACCTTCTGCACCTGTTGAAGTGCCACAGCTGCCTCAGTTCCAGACATAAAAAACTTTCACTTCTGCAGGAGCTGCTCTGTTTTGAGGTGCTGTGATCAGTGGTGCAAAGGCCAGCTCTTACTCAGGAACTACCAGAGCCCCTAAAGGATCTGAGACCTTGTGACACTCTCATTGTTCAGATGATCAAATCTTTTATTTGATCTGCTAATCAGTTTCTGCGCACAGAAAACTTTACTAAAGCCACCAAGTTTTCCATGGTTTTAAACACTAGTGTGTAGTAGTAATAGCCTACAGATGATGACAAGTGATGACTAAGTGAGCCCTCAGTATCTACCGGTAAAATTTCAAATGCCTTGACAAATCCTGCTTCCTGAACCCAAAATAACCCATAGTAAATCAGTAGGTTGAGAGAAATTAGGAATAAGTAAATATGAGTCTACCTTAGCCTGCTCGAGTCACTAGTGTTGGGACAAGTTTGCAAAGCTACAGGTCCCCTGAGGTACAGACACAGCAGAGGTAGCTGAAACCACTTCCTTCAGCATCTGGACTGCTGCTCAAGTGGTTCACACTAAAAGGCTTTAGAATAGGGTTCCTGACATTTTTTTTCTGGGAGGGCTGTTTAATGAGATGAACATCAGGCTGGGATCAGATCAAAAACTTCATGTGAAATGAAATTTCCTTCTGTTTTAGAGTGTAATGTAACAACCTTTACGAATTGAAGCTGAATTAGAGCAAATACAACAGCGTTTCTTCATGTTCAAGGGAGATTTATGTAGGTGATTTCATTTCCAATAATTTAAGGCAAACTGTATTCAAAACTTGCCTCAGCCTGAAGGACTGAGCAAAGGTAGTCCCCAGCACAGCTCCACACATGCCACTCTTTAAGGAGATTCATGCTGATCCCAGCAGAATAGTGTTTCTGGAACAGACCTCAAAGAATCTTGTTAACTCAGCATGGGATAACAGGAGGGCTCAGAGGAATGCTTAGGACCAGAAAAGTAGTAGAAATTAAATTCATTATTGCCCTTTCCAGCAGCCAGTCTGAGCTCATGAGTTTTGTACAACATTGCAGTGTTTTATGGTAGGAAATGGTGGGGGCAGGGAGGGGAAAGAGTGGTACAGTAATTTATACTGTGCCTTTTAGAGAAAAAAATACCATTCATAATTATTATCATGTTGCTCTAAATCATACAAAAAAGAGTGTACCAGCTGCAAGGACGCATTCTCTCGAGTACTGAGGGAAATAGAGTTTGTTCAGTCCTAGACTGTACCATAGGAGTATGATGTACCTAGTTAATAGAGAGAGAGAATCTAAGAACATGGAAAACCTGACACTTCTTTTTAAACAGCCTATAGTGATGGACCTCATCATCCTTACCTGGGTGCAATATTTGGGTCTGGCTGAAAGCTTATTTTTCAGAATGATATCCAGAGATGCCAAAACCATTGCTTGTTTCCATAGCTTGTTCCACTGGTTAACCATATTTCTCTTTTGAGCTCTTGGCCTTTCTGATCTGAAGGTCTCTGATTTCTGCATCTGTACATTGGCCTGAGTTCTCAACCAAACTGAAAGCCCTTTTCACATGTTGTTTTGCCTTCCCAAGAGACAAGAGTACCTATTATGGTCGTTCTCCAATAACCAGGTTGCAGCTAAGCCTTGGTTTGAATAAGCAGACCTAGCTCTTCAAGGCTTTCCCTATAAGACATTTTCCTCAGACCTCAAAACATTTTTATGACTCATGTTATGACTTTGGACAGAAATACTGTGCTGAACCCATGAGAGTGTGGTTCTGCCTCAGATACTCGTGTAAGAGGTAAAAGAGCTGGGATGAAAAAGATACGTGTTCCCCAGGAATAGTGAGTGGCTCCTTGGGGGTAGAGCTTCAAAGTAAAGGATCTGAAATATCAAAAGTATCTTAAATACTGATATTTCAGCAAAGCAAAAAAAAAAATCAGATCCAATAAAATATGCAGAGAGTTAAATCAGGCAACATGGACAGATAATAACTAAAAAATGAACTTATATTTATGAGTTTGTGTTCACAACCACCACTGTCAACTGATTGTACCATGTGTCAGTAAATAACAGGCAATGTTGAGACCACACTCTCCTATTATTAGAAATGTAATAGTCATACCTTGTTTAAAAACCTGTTTTTAAATCTGTTGCCACCTGGAAAACTAGATTAAGCAGATCAAGAGTTAAAGTTATCTACAAATATTCTGGGCAGAAATATAATTAGAGCTGTTGTTAGGATTATCATTTAGTAGACATTGTAGATGAGACAGAGAAGATAAGCCACTATCAGTTGCTGTTGAGGGCTAAAGTGATTATTAAGCTTATAAGTTTGGGCCATGTGTTTTCTTGGCAATGTAGACAAAATATTGAATAGCTTCCAAAAACCCAAGACAGGTGGTTTCTCTTAAAAAGCTTTCCCAGTGTGGCAGCATCAGCAGACAGGTAAGGTGCAGGTGTGTGCCAGAGCCTGTTTGCAGCTCTCCAGCATCAGGGCAATGGAGTATGTAGGATGAGGCTGCAAACCGGTGTATAAAGCTTCATACTGACTATCCATCTGCTAGTCCCTCCTGGTGTGATCCCCTTGGGGCCCATTTTTTCCGTCCCTGACAATTCATTCTGGACACAAAGCTCTCAGCACTGCTGCACAGCACCTGCAAGGGCAGGCTGAAGACTTCTCTGTGATAAGAAGACATTCCATGCTAAGATGGAAGATCAAAATAATTTTTTTATCAAACCATGGTGAACAGGTTGAGCCTTTAAAAAAACATGTTGCAGGATGCATAACAGTGTGAGAACTCTACATGTGCCTGCAATGCATGACTGGAGGACACAGAATCATAGGATGGTTTGGGTTGGAAGGGACCTTAAAGATCATCTAGTTCCAACTCCTCTACCGTGGGCAGCGATACCTTCCACTAGATCAGGTTGCTCAAAGATGGAAACATTAACCTGATCAAGCTGAAGATGTGTCTGCTCATTGCAGGGGAGTTGGACTAGATGACTTTTAAAGGTCCCTTCCAACCCAAACCACCCTAATATTCTTTGTGGGATCCCTGCCTGCTGTAAGGTGACGGTAGAGAGCAGACAGCTCTGTGGCACCAGGTGTCCTTTCCCTCTGCTCCCTCTCACTTATGTCTGTGAGACAGGAAACTCCCTAGCATCTTCACCCTCCCTTGGAGCTGCATTTCCCAACTTTCTCAGGCCTTTATCACACCAGCCACCAGAGATCAACTGCTGTAACCTCTTGTCACGTGGAAATCTGATGGGATTAGGTACTGGAAACTGCATGCTTCCACTTCTCTCCCTGGCACCTGCAGGGGAACTGGGGCCACCCTACCTGCAATTTGATGTCCACACAGTACTGGGGACGTGAGGACTCCCCAGCAGGGACCTTCAAACATACAGCAAAGAGCATAAGAGCTGACAAAGAGAAGTTTGGTGCCACAGGGAACTGGCAGAGGTCAGCATGTCTCTGTAGGGACTATAAAGGTTAATGTGTCTGTCACTTGCTCAAACAGGCTGACTAATCCAGAAGATGTAGGCAGTGCCCAGCAGCCTTGTCTTTCTCCCGCTGTGGAGACAAAGATGCAGGTTTGATGGGATTGGTGGGCTCTTCCCCAGACAGTCCTGTTCCTTGGAGCAGGCCAAGCACTTCTATTGAACATAGCAAACCAGCGTCAGCCCCTGGTTCTTTGAAGTTGCTGATGTTTTGCAACTGGCTGAGCTGCTTAGTGAGAAACATTCATTTTGTCTTCAGAAACAGAAATAAATTTCTTTCCTTCAGATAACTGATAATTTTCTTCCTCTGGAAGAAAATACTGGAAATACTGGAATGGACCTGTTTTTTTTTGTGGTGTTTACTTTCCAGGAGGCTTTGTCACACTTGAAGCTCCATTGGATTTTTTGCCTTGAGCTTCTCCACAAAATATGCAGAGAGCCCAGGGCTGGTGTCTGCTGTTGGGAGGGTAAATCTGCTCCTGAGACAGAAAGGATGGCTCTTCTCATGACTTTTTCTTTTCTTGGTTCTGTTTTGACATTTTATCTTCATGCTACATGAACAGGAACCTATAGGGACAGCCGCAAATCTTCTTGTTGCCTTTTGTCCTTCAGCTTCACTATTTTTACACTGTCAGTTGTTTTTAAGCATGTGCCTCTACATTTATGGGATAGAATAACGATGTCAGAATGTCTCTGATTACAAATTCCATCGTCTCTAAGAAGAAGTACCATTCCCCTTTTTCAAACCTAGCCAATGATCTTTCCTACTCTGAATTTATAGTAACCATAATTCCAGAAGATCCTCAGATACCTCACAGTGTTTTTTTTCAGCATGAATAGATTTTACAGCTGGGCAAGGTCTTACATTACAGAGAAATTTATACCTAAACATCTGCTCTTAACTGTCCTTCAGCTAGTCGAGGTGGTTACAAATCTATCCACAGCACCCTCTGGAAGATATAAAAAACCTACTGCTTTAATTTAATGTAGAAAATTATTTGTTATTACACCAACAGTTTGGATAGCAGGAAGGAGGATCTCATGAAACTTTAGATCATGTCATATCTCTTAATTTCTGGTTTTTTCTCAGTGGCAGGGAAAAGCTCTCTTCTTTTTTTTTTTCCCTTTGTACAGTCAGTGAAATGTGATCAGTTGAACCAAATCAATGTTACTGTGAATATACAATCTTAGAGGTCCAAATAGGTACACTTACGCTCACTTATCACTGCTTGCCCTTAAACTTTTGATAAGATTTTGATGAAATTCATTGTGGCAAATTGACTCTACACAGATAATAAAAACCATTTCTGGATAGAAAAAATGCATAGCTGAGAGCTGAAACATACAGAAGACTGTATATATGGTTTTCTTTGCTGTCATGAGTAGTGGCCTGTTAGAAATAATAGGGCAAGCATGTCTGTAAGCATTGCTGATTTACTGAATTAATGCTTATTTACTGAATTAATAAATAATTTCCCTTGCACATCTTTGCTTCTTTAAAACAAACAAACAAACCCATGGGAAGTCATCTTCAAGTAGACCAGCCTGACTTCATATGGTTGACCACAGGAACAATGCCCTATGTGGTCATTCTTCATGGATGGAGATCTTCCCAGTGGTTTTCCTAGTCTAATGGCCAGATCCATTATTTGATTTAGCAGTGCATTGGTCTAGACTTGTATTCTTGTATCTCAGCATCTTTGGTGTTGATCTTTCCAGTAAGATTGTCCATACAGACTTCTTTGAATCCACAGCATAAAAAAATCCTTGTTACATAAAATTTCACCCTGATAGTTTTCAAGAATTTATACAATAGCAATTTCATTATGTCAAAGAAGTTATATCAGTCATTGCAGAATTATATACATTTTGTTATAGTAATCACATGAATTGAAAAATAGTAGTATTTACAACTGAAAATGTAAACTTCTCTAAGTTGTCCTCATGGGAGTTCTGTAAATGCTCAATATAGTTTTTATTTTCTATGCCACAACCTCTCTTTTTCTCCCAGCACATTTAAACATGAATAGCTCCTTTTACAATGCTATTGTGAGTTTCTGTATCTCCAACAGAGCCAGATTCAACCTCATGCTCTCTTTGAGCATTTTATATAGTAAATCTATTCTTTAATCAGTTCATTCAATAAAGTTGAAATAAAGCTAGCATCTCACATGAGCTACACATTCAAAAGAGGAGACAGATGGATTTATGCCAACTGACCCCAAGCAAGGATAGCATCATAGAATCATTTAGGTTAGAAAAGAACTCTAGGATATCCAGTCCAACCATTAACCTAACACCATTAAATCCACCACGAAACCATGTCTCCAAGTGCCACATCCAGACGTCTTTTAAACAGCTACAAGGATGGTGACTCTGCTACTTCCCTGGGCAGTCTGTTCCAATGTTCTACAACCCTTTACATGAAGAAAAATTACCTAATATCCAATCCAAACACCAGCTCTGTTGCCCTTCTCTGGACACGTTCCACTACCCCAGTGTCTTTCTTGTAGTGAGGAACCCAAAGCTCAACGCAGGATTCAAGGTGCAGCCTCACCAGTGTTGAGTACAGAGGGACAATAATTGCCTTGGTCCTGCTGGCCAGGATGCCATTGGCCTTCTTGGCACCTGGGCATACTGCTGGCCAGCATCCCCAGGTCCTTTTTCACTAAGTGGCTTTCCAGACTCTTCTCTAAGCCTATAGGATTTCATGGGGCTGTTGTGACCCAAGTGCAGGACCTGACACTTTGTCTTGTTGAATCTCATCCAACTGGCCTTGGCCCATCAATCCAGCCTGTCCATATCCTTCTGTAGAGATCAACAGATCAAAGTTGATCTGCTGATCAACACTCCTGACCAACTTGCTGACTTCTGCAAACTGACTGAGAGTACACTTCATCTCCTTGTCCAGATCATTGATAAAGATATTAAACAGAACTGGTCCTGTACTGAGCCCTGGGGACACCGCTTGTGACTGTCTGCCAGCTGGATGTAAATCTGCACACTGTGGCTCTCTTGTATGTGATGAAGAGCTGTGTAAGACATTCTCTGCTACTCTTTGTTCAGTTCTTTTATAGACTTTTGCTCTGTTGGTGTATGGGGCTTACATGACTGCTACAAATGCAGAATTGCCAGAAGATGCTACGCTGGGGATGAGAAAAAAAAAAAAGGAATGTTGTGTGTCAGGAGGAAGAATTTCCGTAATAAATACTCACTGCTTTGCCAAGCTACAAAAATGTCACTGTCTGGAAATAATAGATCTCCATCTTTTTATTTAAAAACTTATAAAAATAATATATATATATATAATATAAACAAACTTAAAATGCCCAGCACTGAGAAAGTCTAGATGGAGGTTATAAAGCTTAAAAGGAGTCATTGACTTTCTAAATAAGCCTTAAATCAATGGTTGAAGCTGATTTCAGGGATGTAAAATCATACTCTGGAAGAGCAAAATTAGAGCCTAAATGCTACTCTAGGCTGAGCTGAGTCTAATCAAATTCATTTAACCACATTATTTTCTTCCTTGTGTACCACAGATGAAAACAATGGAGCCTTCTTGGAAAGAAGCCAGCCTGAAGTCATCTATTACCCTCCGTGCTGAAGTTCTGACAAGGAGAACAAGGCAGCTGCCCTTATAGTAATTGATATTGATGACTGGGGTTAGAGACCATTGTGCCAGCTTGGGACTGACAACAAAGAAAAAATCCAGCAGCAATATGAACAGAAGTAGTCTGAAGACAGAAGGATAAAATGGGAGCAGATCAGTGTAGTCCTTTTTTAAAAAAATATTTTGTTTATTTTGTCTTGAAAATTATTTAGGCTAGACATCGGTATACATTAAATGAGAATAAGATTTATGATTGAAATTGTCAGTATCTCGATTTGTCATTTTTCTGATATGTGCTGCACTGCCTTTGGATGGGCTCGAAGAGATGGAGGTGGGGTTGACCATCTCCCCACATTGGGGGCACAGTGGCCAGAACAATTGCATCCCTAGGCACGGTGCAGTGCAGGGCTGAACTGCCTACAGGTTCAACCCCAGCTGACCCCTGGTCATGCCCCATTCTCAGGCTTCTTATGACAGTCCTTGTAGAGTTATTTTCAGTGTTTCGTGAAAGTCTGTGCTAGTTTTATCACATACCTGCAGATTTCACACACTTTTGCTGAAAATTAGCTCTTGCTTTCAAATTAGCTAGAGCTATTCTAGCCCCCAGAACCAGTGATTTGCTTTGATGAAAACTGAGGTGATTGTACCTACTCAGTTTTACTTGTAACAGGCTCTGTTCTAATGAAACATAGCTCCAGGCTGAAATGAAAGGACGGAGAGGCAGCCCTCA
This sequence comes from Neopelma chrysocephalum, assembly GCF_003984885.1. NCBI lineage: Eukaryota > Metazoa > Chordata > Aves > Passeriformes > Pipridae > Neopelma > Neopelma chrysocephalum. The sequence continues at coordinate 11,068,572 of NW_020897694.1, read as the reverse complement.
CAGTACAAGAGAGAATATTTATACCAGGGAACAAGGTTTCTAGCAGTGCTGCATAGTTTAGTTTGTGACAAGCTTTGGTTTTTGGTTCATGAAGGCAAAAGTGGTCACAGGAACAAACATATGTGTTGTATTAACATGGGGCCAAGTGCTATGCTGTGACCCTGGGAGTCATACACCCCTGTGTGCTCTTTCATGCCTAACTCAGGTTTCCCTGGTCTTCTTCATGTGTTATTTTCTCTTTCCACCTTATCATACTCCTAGGTTTCATATTCCTCAGCATCAAAACTGTACGGAGCATCCCGTAGATTATGTGAATGGTGATTAACATATACTGCTGTTCTGCCTCTTGGGGTGCTGTGTCTTTTGGCCGCTTTATCATCAAGATGTTGAGAAGCTCAGTATTACAACATATGCTGTCTGTAAAAATAAATGTAGTGTCTATGTTGTCATTGTTGAGCAAAAGGCTTTCCTAAGTAGGTCCTTGCCTTGAGAAATATATTCTCTTCTTGACCCAATTCTCTTCAAAAGGCTGAAAGACAGAGTCAAGTGTATCACACTTTTGAAATGAAAATAGCACTCAAGTTTGCTCTGTAATTTCTGGTCTCTCATGTAAACATCTGCTGATGTTCCCTTCAGACCTTCCCTGGTTTTGCACCTTTGGAATATTTCAGCACAAAGTGAAAAGAATGAAGTCTTTCAAAAAGAATAATTAGTCTGTGTGTTCCTTCTATTCAGGAAGAAAGCAAATCCCTGGATTACTGAACAAATATCAATGTTCGAAATGATCTTGCTTTCCCAACCTCTTCTCTATTGTCCGACCTCTGAAGTCCAATTAACACAAAGCATTTACTCACTATTTGTATGGGCTGATAATTATTTCATGACACAATAATCTAAAATGCCAAGACACAATTTACAATCGCATCCCAGCTGTTACATTTAAGCCACAAGAGATTCAAACCTGTGATATAGTCCCCTATGGGAAGGAGTAAGGTTAAATTTCAGGAAGCAAATACTTATCTGGTAGAGGAGAAACCCATGATCAGGCAGGTGGCTTTTCCAGTGTGAGGCTCATCCTCTGCACTATTTTTTTTAAGATCTTGGAGCAGATCCTCCTGTCAGATATTTTGAAACATACAGAAGACAGGGAGGTGATTATAGAAAGCAAATCAGGCTTCACCAAGGGCAAGTTGTGCCTGACTAATCCAGTGGCCTTCTAAGATGAAGTGACTGAATCAGTGGACAAAGCCAGAGCTACAAATACCATTTATATTGCTTCTGTAAGTACCTTCATAAGGTCTCCACAACATTCTTACCTCTAAATTGGAAATACATGGGTTTGATGGACAGACTGTTAGACTGGTAAGGAATTGGTTGGATGTCCACTCAATGTCTCAATGACCAGGGGTACGTACTGAGTCCAATACTATTTAACATCTTCATAAATATAGTGGTGCAGTTGACACACCTCAGGGAAGGGAAGTCATCCAGAGGGATCTTGACAGGCTTGAGGGGTGGGGTTATGTGAAGATCATGAAGTTCAACTAGGACAAGTGCAAGGTCCTGCACCTGTATAAGGACAATCCCCACTGTCAGTACAGACTGGGGGAGAAATTAATTGAGAATCAGAGAATCATCGAATGATCTGCCCTGTAGAAAATGAGTTGGGTGTACTGGTGAATGTAAAACTGGACATGAGCCAGCAATGGCCAGCAAGGTGAGGAATTTGATTCTCCCTCTCTACTTCGCTCTTGTGAGACCCCACATGGACTACTGCATCCTGCTCTGGAGTCCTCAGCACAGGAAAGACATGGACCTGTTGGAGCAGGTTTAGAGGACCACAAAAATGGTCAGACAGCTGGAACACTTCTCCTATGAAGAAAGACTTAAAGAGTTGAGGTTTTTCAGTCTGGAAAAGCTCTGGGGACACCCTATAGTGGCCTTTCAATATGCAAAGGGAACTTTAGGAAAGACTGACTAATACTTTTACCAAGGCCTGTAGTGACAGGTTGAAGGGCAATGATGTTAAACTGAAAGTGGGTAGATTGGCTATAATGAAGAAGTTTTTCACCATGAAGGTCAAGAAACAATAGAACAGACTTCCAGGGAAGTTGTGGATGTCCCATGATTGGAAGCGTTCAAGGACAGGCTGGAAAGGGCTTTGAGCTAGTGGAAGGTGTCATTCCTTTATAGCCAAAGTAAAAGACCATAGTCTGTTGTACAGGTGGATAATCTCAATCCTCAGATGTGGAAGGAGACATAGAAGCCCAAAGTGCCACTGCCATCCACTTATGGGAACCTCTCCCAGGGCACTCATAACCTCTCAGATCTCTGATGTCTGCAATAAATGTCTTGTTTTGTGAAACATGGACATCTCAGCTATGTTTTGTAGAGTAGGAAAGGTCACTATCCCACACTGCACTCTTTGTGAAGTCTCTTGTCCTAGTCTTGGCAAGTCCACCTTGTCTAGCTCCCTCCTCACCGACTCCTGAGGTAGGGCTCTTCTTTCTCTTTATATTTGCCTTTTCATCTTTATTTACACACCCTTTCCCACTCTGTCCTCTGGGCTCAGAATTTCTTTCCCCAGGGAACTTCAGAAGTCTCCATTCAGATCTCTCTATATAAGTCTCCCCTTCTATAAATTGCCCAGGTACAGGACTAATTATTTTAGCTCGGGTATTCAGGGACAGAACCTTCCTTTATGTCTCAAGTGAAGCCTTGTTGTCACAACAGAATTACTGCCATCATTTACAAAAGTCCAGATTGTACATTCACTGGAATTCTTCATTTGTGCCAGATTCTGTAAGAAGCAGCTCAGATAACAGTTCATTAAAAAAAAAAAAAAAGCATCCATTTTTCCAAAATGCTCTAAAATAGCATTTACTATCTGGAGATCTGGATCTTCCTGCTTGAATTCGTTAGTTATTTTTTAAGCACTGTGAATGCCGGAAGGCACTGCATGACTGTCATCCATTTGCCCATGTTTTTCTGAGCAAAGGTGAACCTGTTTCACTTCTGCTTTAAAGAGGTATTGGACAAGTAACAAAGAGGCATCTTAGTGTAAGAGATTGACATACTGTAGCCTCTGTTTAAATCTTAAGGCTCACAGGCAACAGTAAGGCCACCTGTTATATTATTACTGTTCAGATATTCTTCAATTTACAGTGATATAAATGGTTCCAGCATCATACCTTGTCTGATCTGTTACCAAAGGACAAATTCTGGGTTATGACTGTCCTTTAAGCCTGGAATTTGTGTGTGATGGAAGCTGGAAGAGAGGTGTAAAAAGCATGTCCCTAGTTGCTTGATTAGGACTTAACTTCAGATTTGGGTAGGTTGCTATTGAAGAAAAAAAGCCTTAGTTATAATACTTAACTGTGCTAGTCAAAGCCTGTCGAATCCTTCATATAATGTAATGAATTCTGCAAATGGAGTAATTGATATACTTCTCAGAGCATGACCTGCCAGCTAGTCTTTAAAAGATGAGAATGACACTGATGCTATTAGTTACTAGGGACTACATGATTACAGAACCACAAGTGGTGTTCTCCAGGGCTCAGTAGTGGGGGCATTTCTGTTTAATATCTTTATTGAAGACCTTAACAAGGGGATCAAGCACAGCCTCAGTCAGTTTGCAGTTGGGTGGGAGTGTTGGTCTGCTGAAGGGCAGGAAGGTTCTGCAGAGGGATGTGGACAGGCTGGATCAATGGGCCGGGGCCAATTGTATGAGGTTCAAGGCAAACTGGTGGGTCCGGCACTTGGGTCATAACAACCCCATGCAGTGTTACAGGCTGAGGGCAGAGTGGCTGGAAAGTGGTCCAGCAGAAAAGGACCTGGGGGTCCTGGTCGACAGCAGCTGAGCATGAGCCAGCAGTGTGCCCACGTGGCCAAGAAGGCCAGTAGCATCCTGGCCTATATCAAAAATAGCGTGGCCAGAAGGACTAGGCAAGTGATTGTCCCACTGTACTTAGCACTGGTGAGGCTGTACCTCAAATTCTGAGTTCAGTTTTGGGCTCCTCACTGCAAGAAAGACATTGGGTGCTGCAACATGTCCAGAGAAGGGCGATGCAGCTGGTGAAGGATTTGGAGCACAAGTCTTCTGAGGAGCGGCTGAGGGAACTGGGGTTGAGGAACCTGGAAAAAAGGAGGCTCAGGGGAGACCTTGTCCCTATCTGCAACTACTTGAAAAGAAGTTGTAGCAAGGTGGGGGTTTGTCTCTTGTCCCAGGTAACTAGTGAGAGGACAAGAAGAAGTGGCCTCAAGTTGTACCAGGGGAAGTTTAGATTGGATTTAGGATAAATGTCTTTACAGAAAGGGTTTTCAGACATTGGAACAGGTTGTCTAGGAAAGTGGGGGAACCAAAGTCCCTGAAGTATTCAAAAAACCTGTGTGTGTGGCACCTGGGGCCAGTGGTTTAGTGGTCAACATGGTGGTGCTAGATTAACAGATGGACTGGATAATCCCATAGGTCTCTTCCATCCATGACTTTAGGTGCAGCATTAGAAAGGTCATAAATAGCTATCAAGAGCCTTTATCTCCATATCTGAGAGGATTTAAATACCATTAAAGTGAGTAGTGAAGCACAGTTTCTACCACCTTCTACTAGTAGTCCATTAAACTAATCTTAACATTGAACTTGATGTTAAAAGTCCAGGTTTTGCTGGACTATCATTCCCATCAAAATAATTTAATTCTAGTTGGCACTGGTTTTTATATCTTTTGTTCACAGAGTCTTAGAGAGATCAAATACTGCCTGGAGAAGAGGATCCCTCCATTGATTACTTGCTTGCCAATAAATCCACAGAGAAGATATAGCCTACAAGCATGTATACGGATATTTTGCAGTGTTTCAAGCTCACTGTCATTTATCAAGTGTGAACTGAATTAATGTATAATTTGGAAGAAGCAGTTTCTTTCCTGAAAAGATGAGAGGACACTGTCACATGGTATTGATTCATAGTTGAGTTTATTCACAGTTACATGCTTGATAAAACTGAGGTGATAACTTCTACAGCTGGATTTCAGTGTCCACATGATAATTATTTCTTTTCTTAGTGCCTTGAACTGTCTTCTATTACTCCAGCTTACTAGCAGCTCAGATGAAGCATATTAGTATATTATTTGCTAAGGCTGCATCAGGACAAATAGTGCGATGAATTTTGGTGATGTTGATTTGGAAAGCTTAGGTGCAGGATTTTGGTTTCTACTTCTTTGGCACAAGGTTGCCAAAAATTACTGAAGCCCTACCAGTATAAGACAGCAGCCCACTTTTTCCCTTGCTGGTTTTTATTTGGTAGACATATGCACTAGCAGGAACTCAAAGTCCCTTTTCTTGTAAAGATGTCATGTGTAAAATGTTAGGCTATAGTGTTACTTGGTATTATAAAGCTCTCTGAAGCAAGCAGAGTCCATTGAGTTCTCAGCAAGATGGGAACAGTGGCTTATTCATGTCACAGCTATATGCTATTTTTGGCATGCAGTTGGCTTTTCCTTATTAGGAAAATAAAAACTATTCAAACAGAAAGTTCTTCTAGCTTGCTATATATATCAATTTGGCTGATTTCAGACATGTTAATTTCCTTTCACCTGCAAAAACTTACTTTTTTTAAAGTCTGCAGTATTTTGTTTGAGGCTGGTTCTTTTCAAGCTCTGTCTGTCTCTATGTTTCCTCTCTGAATGTGGAAAAGGGTTATCCCTTGGGAATTAGGATGGATCTTGTTATGTGCTCAGAGGAGAGGAAGTTAAGGGAGACAAACCAAGGGTGGTGAACGCACAGACTTCATTTGGCTTTCTGTGAATAAAGCACATACCCATATACAAAGGTGGCCCTGCACGGGAAAGACTATGGGGATGCCACATCTAGTCAGTGTGTCCATACCACTCTCAATGTTCCCCTTGTACATAACTTCTCTTCTACTCAAACTTCTGAAAACAAGCTCTTGATCTGGCTGGGACAAGGATTTTCAAAAAAGACTGAGACAATGTTGACTTTGTGCCTTCCACAGAGATTAAGCAGAAATGTTTAATGAATAATGTCTCAAAACACTATTCTGGTTCTCTTTTCTTGTTTTAATTGAAATACTGAAAATCTGTGCACTAAAACAAGGCCTGATTGAGGGCAAATCTGTTCTAACAGCATCCAAGATGGTTTTTGCTTGATCCATACCAATCCATTTTTGCACAAATTTGCAACTTACTAAATTAATACTTACTGACGCACATCAGCTTAATATATAAGCAGAAAGAAAAGACATGCCGGTCTATTCTTTATAGTTTGTACTGAGGGGATGAGATTATACAGTTGTACAACATGACTTTTCCTCATTAGGAGAATAAAATACTTACTATTGGAAACCATCTCTTGGTCATCTCTTGAAGTACTTTAGATTTTCTCCAGTGTCTTCTTGTTATTTAAAAGGAATGTAAGTCACATCCATAATGGTCATGGGTTATTTTCTGGACTAGATCTCTGTCAGGATGGCAGGCATACATTATACAGTAAAATCACGCTGGGACAAGGGTAGTTTTCCTTTTGTTCTGAATGAATGGAATGATAAATGAAAGATGTAAAGCTGTTTATTTCAGTATGTGTTTATGGTCCCAGCTAGAGATCAGCTCCCTTCCAGATTAACACAGAAAAGGAAATTGAATTCAGTCCAAATTATTCACTATTTTTTTCTTATATTGAACTTTAACTGCTTTCTGAAAGCTTTGTGGGATTTAACCAGAACTAAACAGGAGCCACTTCATTTGCAGCTGAGCCTGAATTGGAACTCACCCAAAATAGATACTGCTTCAATTTAGCAGCTTACAGATGAGATTAGCATGTTCTAACACCCCTTGAGCACTGCAGGAACCAGATCTTTTGTAAGATTTTAATTGAACCATGTCATAGTTGTGGTTGTTCCAGAGTATGAGTATTGCTTTACTATCAAAGTCTTCACTTAAAGATGATGACTTCATTAAAAGAGGGATTCGTCTCATCTCATCTCATCTCATCTCATCTCATCTCAGGGTTGAACATTTGATTTAAGCTGGTTGTCTTCATTTACAGAGAGAGACAGAGGTATATCTAGTGGAAGATTCACAGGAAGCCTGAATGATTACTTTAGACTCTTTTCATGATCTGCTGGAGAATGTTGAATGAAAATTTCACAGTTGAAAGGTCTACACATATACAGACACCTTTTTGTTTACAAACAACAGCTTCTTTGTTCCATATCTCTCCAGGTGATACCTTCACTCTTACTGAGGCACCTCAAACCAAGAACTTTGTGAAGTGACTGGCTTCCACATCATGTGGAAAGCTCACATTTTTCAAAAGATGGCTTTTTTCCCTCTGTTTCATCACAAACTGGCAGCGCCAGTCTGAACAAAACCAATGGAAAATATACACTGGAAAGTCATCATGAAGTAGGAGAAGGGACAGAAAGAGATTTTTTTATTTTTATTTGAATTTCCATGATTGTATGAAAACAGCATGGTGAGAATCTCTCTCCCCTCTCTCCTTAGTTCTTGTTCCATCTGTAACTAGTAAAGAAGAGATTACAAAGAAAGAATGGATTGTTCAAACTTGTTTTGTCCATGAAAGTATCTGTTGCAAGAATTAATTTTTTCTCTCAAAGATCTAAAATGCTTCATTTTAGCAGCCAGACTGGATAAATGCTGTGAAGTAGTTATACTTAAATAGATTATTTTTTTTGATCAATCCTCTTTAGTTATGCTTGCATCTGCTCTGGGTTTGCTTTCCACAAATATTCATGTAAATTATTTTTTAGAACAGTCTTTCTCAAAGTAAATATTAAGTATGAGTGGTCAAATGTACATGGAAAGGAAATTTTACATTGCCTTTCTGCAAGGCTTCAGAAAAAAAAAGAAACAAACAAAAAACTCAGGAGTATTAGATTTATTCCTGATGTCAAGAAGCAGTAAGAATACAGAGTAACAGAAGGGACATGTCCAAACTGAAAAAAACAGGTCTTATTTCAAATTCAGCTCCTAGTTCCCCTGAATTCATTAGGGTAATGCCTATACATTTCAGAGTGACAAGATTTTACTATACCTTCAAGGTACTGAGTTCATTTCTTTTTGCCTAAGGGTAAGACAATGCTGACCCAATAAATTCAAGAAAATCCCTTTATATTTTGGAGACTTTTATATAGCACAGAGTAAGCAAGTAATCTCTTTCCATTACTGTTCCAGATTAATTTTAGCAATTTTGGGCTGTGTCACTGCCAGAAGAGATATTTTGCCAGCCCTGGCTATACCCTCCCATTCCTTCCCTCACACCTGGCACTCTGGTTGATTCGTTTAGTTTGACTATTGAGCTGAGTCAGCAGAAAAAAAAGGTTGTGAGTTTGTTTTGAGAGAGACTGGTTTCATTTCAATAAGCCCCCCTGACCCTGGCACCTTGATTGTGCGAAAAGAAGTGTCTGTAGAGGGGGAGTGTCAGGAACAGAGGGTTTGGGGGAACAGCACGGCATGGGACTGCCTCTACACTGTTTTTAAGCCAGCTGCATCCGTGTCCCTGAAATAGTCCCTTTGCAAAAATGAGCAAGAAGTGTGGAGACTCCTTTAGCTGCTCCTCTGACTCTTCTGGATGTTTTGCCTCAAAAAGGTTGAAAAGCACAGATGCCATTTCAGTTTTCAGAAGAAGACAAGCGTTGTTCAGGCAGCAGGCAGCAAAGCAGCACACAAAAACGTTGTTTTGGAAAGTGATGTTTTTCAGCCCTTTCTCAGAGTCAGGGAAGCACATCCTCCTCCTTCCTGGTATTGGCAACATTTGTTAAAATGAAGAGGTGTGTGCCAGTGGCTCACCTCCAGACCATGTACTTGCCCCTAGGGGTGTGCATGTGCTCCAATGGGTCTGCAAGCTCTAAATCTGGCTGGTGCTACAGAGGCTCCAAGGCTCTCCACACCATGCATCTGGGGTGCCAACAGCAGCCTCATGGGGAAGAGCTCTGTCCTCCTTTCCCCATTCCTGCAGCACAGCCTGCCAAGCTGCTTCTGCTCCCCTGCTTTCAAGGCAACAAACGACACGCTGCCACTGAACTCACTGGGTGTTATTGGATTTACAGATCTGTTACCTATCTTGGCATTAGGAAGCAGCCCTGAACTGCCTCTCCCAAATGTCAGTTTTGAAGGCAGTGCCTCCACAGAAGCAGGGCAATGACCTCTTTCTGCTACAAGTAGAAATCCCTCCAGCATCAGGATGTTAAATCTTTGGCCTTTATCCAATCTTCTCCATCCACCCCTTCCCACCATTCACTACTGGTATCTCCACAGCTGTAGATGTGTTTTGCTGAAGCCAAACTCAGTCATTTCAGGTTCCCACAGGAGTACTGTTTCTAGACGCTTATAATTTTCCATTGTGTCTCTGTTGAAATAGAGAATACTGGAAGTCTTTTATGGAGGAGGCTTATAAAATATGAACATCTGTTTGTTATGAAACTTAATGCTGACAGCTTAAAAGAGCCATCTAGAAAAGTATTTAACTCAAAGTGGTCTTTGTGTACATCAGAACAAAAGGCTTATATTGGTATATTGGAGGAGACACCTGCCTTAGGTAAGATTTATTTCAAGAGAGTGTTATTAGGGACTTAGAAAGGATATGAATTCTACTGAGACTCCTCTCCAAGGTGCACTTAAAAGGCCAGATTTTCTTGGCTCAAGACCACTATCAGTCATGTTACCTGGGTATACCTGCATTTCTTAAGGTTTGGCTTTCTACTGTCTAAGATGGCTGCATAATGAAGTGAAAATCACTGGCATTTACCAGCTGCAGGTGATGGTTGACAAGGTTACGCGTTAATACTCTGTGACTATAAAGAGCTGCCTCACATGGGTTAATTCTAATGGAAAGTTAACAGTGTACTTATCTTTGAAGTGATACTATTGAATTACATTTGGTGTAGCAGTCAATTTTATACCTTGGTTTTACATCAGACCAGTTTAATAAGCAGCATGAGAACAGGAAAAGAGTAAATAGAGAGTAAACAGAGAGCTTTGCTCGAGGCATTCTTCCACACATCTATGTATCCAAGGGGAATGAGAGAGTTACTCTTTTCTAAAGAATGCATCTGTCATAGTAGTAGACCATTTGGTACACTGCCGAATATGAGTGTTAGATATTGCCAATATGGGTAATAGTGGGATCCTAGAAATTAGAAACGGAAGAAGTTTATTAGATTTACAGTCTGCCCTTCTGTCGATATACTGCTAAATGACTTTCTCTGGTGTGTTCTGCAATTGTATTTTAAATGAGTCCAAAGTTACACTCTATTAGCCAGTCATCAGGGCTGAGGAACTCAGAGCTGAAGGAAGTGTACAGGTTAAGTCTCAAGTCAGAAGAATTTGTTCCCAGTGAAAATATTTTTTTTTCCAGAGACTACTTATTGTTTTGCATGTATTCAAATGAAGCCAAGAAGACAAATTGACAAAGCTGTGCATCAAAAATAAAGTGTAAAACAAAACATGCTGGTGGTTTTTTAAAGCAACACTGAAATATAGTTGGACTATACTGTGGTTCTATGTTCTCCAAGTATTATTGTATTTTTATCATGATTTGTATACTCTTTCCCCTTTTTGCTTTATAACGAAGAAAAAAAGAGGAGGATACAGGAAACACAAAGTAATTGCATCACACGCAGGGAATTATAAAAGGGAAGGTTTCTTCTAATCTACTTCATTGGATTATATCAGGTCCAACTTGAAACACTAGAAGACCCAAAGGAAAACTGAACAGAGAGTAAATTTAAAAGTGTCCACTTGAAGAAATGGTGCAAAGTATTTCAGTTTAAACTTTGACGAACCTTTATTTGTGTGCACATCGCCAGTTTAAACACTGACGTATACAAAGCCATTTAAACCTGTAAATGCAACATAGCCCATAACAGATTGTCTTTCATACCATCATATGAAATATCAGCTTAGCAAATACTACTCTTTTGTAAAACTTACTAATTGTCTTACAAACCAAGATAAATCTCTGGTGCCATGGGCAATCTCACTTCAGAATTGCTGGACTACACACAGGCAGACTATTTGTGAGATATGAGAGCATATGTATGCAGGACATACATCTCCTGTGGTTAATAATGCACTGATATGGTTATCCCTGGGTCTGTTTGGGCTGGCTTTTATTAAGCTTCCAATGTGTTATCTTTTATCTATCACTTGCAGCTTTGACAGCCTTAAATCCCTAAACACACTGAAGAGATTACTAGGGATAGGTTCATCCTGGAGGGTACCATAGCTAGGAGACCTCTGGAAATGCATTATACCCTCCCCCCCTCACATACCAAAAGATGCAAGGGTGTGAGGATGTCTGCTCAGGTTTCAGGCTTGCACGCAGTAGAGCTGATTCGGGAAGATCAGGCCTCAGGGCATGCAGCCATTCATCTGCCTCATGCATTGTCCAGAATGGCATAAAGAAAACAAAAGGCTGCTACCTTTCAGACAATTTGAGACAACAAAATGGATTACTGATTTCTTTGCTTTCTGAAGAATCAGTCTTGGTTATTTACAAAACATTCCCCAGGGACATAACTTAAAATACCACTGGAGTCTAACAGTGAAAGTGATTATATTTTTGGACTGTTCACAAAATTGCATCAGAATGATAATTCTGTACAGCTGGGAGGGAAATTAAGCTGTAATAATAATACACTGCTTTGCTTATGGTTTTCCTAATTTTCTACTGGCAGTATTCAGGTAATAAGGGTTGACTACCATTTCTGGACTGATGAACTCATTTTGGAGAAACAGAGTGTCCTGAACTAAACGTAACTCAGACCAATGTGAAAGGCGATTAGGGCCAGTTGGGTTTCAGATACTTCAGGAGTACTTCACAGAATCACACAGAATCACAGAATATGCTGAGTTGGAAGAACCCATAAAGATCATTGAGTCCAGCTCCTGGCCCTGCACAGGACCATCCCCAAGATGTTGTCCAAACCTGGCTTGAACTCTTTCAGGCTTCCTGACCACTTTCCTGGGGAGCCTGTTCCAGTGCCCAACTACCCTCTGGATGAAGAATGTTCTTCTAATATCCAACCTAAACCTCCCCTGACACAACTCCAGGCCGTTCCCTTGGGTCTTGTCACTGGTCACCACACAGAAGAGATCAGTGTCTGACTCTCCTCTTCCCCTCACATGAAGTCTCCCCTCAGTCTCCTCTTCTCCAGGATGAACAGACCAAGTGACCTCAGCCACTCCTCATACAGCTTCCTCTCAAGGCCCTTCACCATGTTCGTTGCCCTCCTTTGGACACTCTCTAATAGCTTAATATCTGTCTTATATTGTGGTGCCCAAAATTGCACACAATATTCAAGGTGAGGCCACACCAGCGCAGGACAATCCCCTTCCTCGACCAGCTGGTGATTGTGTGCCTGATGCCCCACATGGTTGGCCCTCCTGGCTGGCAGGGCACTGCTGACTCAGATTTAACTTGCCATTGACCAGGACCCCCAGGTCCCTTTCTGTGGCACTGCTTTCCAGTACCTCATTCCCAAGTCTGTCCATACATCTGGGGTTGCCCCATCCCAGGTGCAGAATCTGGCACTTCCCCTTGTTGAATTTCATACGGTTAGTGATTGCCCAGCCCTCTAATTTGGCAAGGTCTCTCTGTAGGGCCTCCCTGCCTTCAAGGGAGTCAACAGCTCCTCCCAGTTTTGTGTCACCTGCAAACTTGCTTAATATCCCTTCCAGTCCTGTGTCCAAGTCATTTATGAAGATGTTGAAGAGCACAGGGCCCGAGATGGAGCCCTGTGGAACCCCACTAGGGACAGGGCACTAGTCATGTTACCCCATTCACTATTAGCCTCTGTGCTCAACCCGTGAGCCAGTTGCTCACCCACCAAATGATGTGTTTATCCAGCTGCTGGCTGGACATTTCGCAACATACTCTCTTTTGCTGTGGCTGTCTTTGTACGCATCCTAAGGAAGAGCTTGGGCCCAGTTCTAGAATTGTCTCTATTCAGTGGAAATCCTGCTCCCTTTTCCAACTTCACAAAGCTCAGCAGGACTCTGCAGGGTGGCTCAGTAGCCACCTGGCCATAAAGAGAAACTTAACTGGAAGTTAACTGTGGCAAATCAGCCTTGCTTCTAAGTTCAGGGTATAAACTGGGACTAATCCAAACAAAGTGAACACTAAATATACCTACTGATAAATGCATTGTTTTCAGAGGGTGATCCCTGCAGGCTCAGCCCTAATGGTTTGACCCCTTCAATATAGTCTGGCCACATCCTGCACTACTTAGCACATCTCTACTCTGGGCCACCTGTGATGCTTCTGCAGCTCCAGGACATCAAAATTATTTTGTATTGAAACCTGAGGGGAGTTGATTTGGTCCAAAGAGCAAAAAATAACACTAGGATTGTGCTGTAGGACAGTGAATTTCAGCATGAAACTGAAAGTTTATTTGCCCCAGTTTGTATCCTCAGGGTATGTGGAAGTGTCTGAGCTGTAAATGCTCCCAGAATGAAGTTGAAGGACTACAGGGGACAAAAAGAAACCGACACAGGAGTGTCTTATCCACTCTGCCTTTTGGGAGCAAAACTGATGTAACTTCAGAAGTGCACAGGGCTTCACTTTAGCCAGAACTAATTGATACACTTCAAAAAAGAGACTAAGAATGAACAAATGCGCTGGTACCATGTTTGTTTTGGATAACCTTGCACACAGGGACCTGGGATTGTTTTTGAGAGCTAAGCTGCTTGGCAGAGTACAGTTGTGACTCATGCCCCAGACATTGCAAAGCAGACGATTAAATAACTTCTGCCTTGTGTGGTCAAGCATTGGAACAGGCTACTCAATGGTGGAAACGCCATCCCTGGAAGGGTTCAAAGAGCATTTAGATGTGATGCTTAGGGACATGGTTTAGTGCTGGACCTAGTGGTAGACTGGCAGTGCTGGGTTAATGGTTGGACCTGATGATCTTAGAAACCTTTTCCAACCTTAATGATTCAATGATTCTACACATCTTGCCTATTTGCAGTGGTCTAGAACTGGTAGTTGTTTTGGCAGAACCCAAAGAAACAGTTCAAATTATGCTCATTTAAATGCTCTCCAGGCAAGACTCTCCTCCAAGATCAGTATATGTCACACTCAGCATTGATGTTTCACCTTTCCTACATGTGAAGCTCTCTCACAGTTGACAGTATCAAAGAGCAGATATCAAAGCTCAGGGGTGCCTTGTGGATCCAAGAAGAGATTTGCCTCTCACAGCAATTTACGCAGGGTGCAATGTATACTACACATGGCATGGAAATGAAGCTGTCATTTTCGTAATATTCCTTGTGATATTTCAAACCTCAAGAATGAACACTGAGAAACATATTTGTGTGACTGGAATCCCTTTGCACTTGCAGTCTCCTGCTTTCACACATTTTTGTGGGCTCATCGGGTATTACTCTTTCCAGTGAATCAGGTATTCCAACTTTAAATGTTACAGAAGTGAAAGGGTATAGAAACTTTTTTCTCTTCAAGTCTAAGTGCTCTTTTTTCCCCTAATTTTTATTGTTTTCCCCAGACCAACTTTTTCCTCAGTGTTTTTCAAACTGTGGTGTTGAAAACAAACACAAACTAGATAAGATTCTCTCTGTCTACCAAAAATTAAGCATAACCTAACTGGAACGAAGAAGAAGGGAAAAAAAAGTAGCATAAATATGCTTCCAACCATACTTTAGGGCAAACTTCAAAGTAACTCCATGCGGGGTTCCAGGAGGTAGTTTGCTACACACATAGAGGCAGCAGTTCTGTGCAGAGCTGCATACATGAACATAAAAAAAAAAGTTAGGCTACTTCATTAATTTGTCTATAACTTTGATGCAGCTCTTATATTGCTAATGATATATGTGCCGTGCCACTTGGGAACTGTATTTTACACTACTAGGCCAATATTCATTGGTATGTCTTCTGGCCCTTGGAAGAGGCACTTCTATGAGAGGCAAGAAAAGCAGAAAAGGAAATACTATGTATTTTTTTCATTTGAGTTTTTAGACATGCTAATATCTCCGAATACATCTTCTGATTACCTGCACTCACATGAGAACCTGCTCCTTAAATAATTGCTCTCACTCTGTAAAAATTCTTTCATAATCCAATTTGAGAGAGAAATGGTGTTCATTTCTCACCCCAGTTTTTCCATAATAAGCCTCAGGAGGAAAAAAAAAAAGAAAAAAATTCCCTACCAGGCAACTCTCTTTCTCCAGGCATTCGCATCACTATAAACATATTGAACTCAAGAGAAGAAAAATCATCCCCACTGGCTCTGCTCTCAATGCCTTGCATTCAAAGGACCCGTCACTCTACAGATATTGCTTCTATTGCATCCTCAGTGGATAGTAAAACACATCCCTAAAGGAGGAGTGAAAGAGAAGACATAAAGTTTAAAGAAGTGAGAAAAAGCATGTAAGAAATTCAGATGCAAGAATAGAGACAGCTATTTTAATAAGCATAGCATGAACAGGAACAAACTGATGCTGAGGGCAATGACAGATATTGGGAAGGGCTAATTTTAGGACTTGAACTTGTATTGAAGTATGTTTGCCAGAATAGTAAGCACCAGCTTAGTTACCATCAGCATGATGCCTTTCCCTGGTAGTTTGACTACGCAGAAACAGTTGCTGAGGTCTAGGTTTTAGGTCTAGCTGAGATCCTGCACTGGACTCTAATTAACTTCACATTTATTAGGCTTGGAAGGCATCTTCCCTGCAATACAATTTGGTAAAAATGAATGGAAGTGCAACATAAAATTCTTCTCTGGTGATGGTTCTGCAATGTCAGGACTTACTGATAAAACATTAAGTGCCATACCCATTCCTGTCCTCTCTCTTCCTCTGTCCCACTCCAGTGGTAGAGTATATGAAATACTAAGTCTCCTCATAGGATCTGACACTCATGGGTCATGGCTTCCTAAGCTCCATGAGTAGAAAAGCATGCAGGCACATCCTCCTGGCAGATAGATGCATTTCTGTCATACCAACAGAGGCAGAAATTGTTTCATTTCATATGGCCAAACTGCCACAGCAGAGAGACTTAGTAACGCAGAAATCTGGACACTTTTTGTGTGTTGGAGCAAAAATAAGCAGATAAAAAATTAAGCAAATGCATTATATTAAACTTGAGGTCTTGATGATGTGAAAGAAAATATTGGTGAATGTAGTAAAATACAAATTAGGCAAACTGGGATTTTTTTATTGTTGGAGTCGAATAGGTGATTCCTTACAAGACTGAGCAATAAAGATCTCAAAAATGCTTCAAGTGTATCTTGATTAAGAGAATCTAGGGAAAGACTAACATATTTATTTGTTTAGCAGAGATTTACTGTCTAAAACTGCTATATCTCTTCTGCCTTGAAGTGACTGTAATCAAACTTCAAAGAACAGATCAGGCAAGCAATGAAAAAGGATAGGAATTTCCTGGAGATGCAGTTAGATTTTTTGGTTCTCATAGTGTTTTAATTCCTTTTCTTCTTAAGCTGTTATTAAAGCAAAGCTGCCGCCTTCTGTGCCCTGTAGTCAACATAGTTCTACCTGGACTTTCTTGTTTCCATTAGGTTGACTATGTATTAGCTATACAGTAGTAATTTGTTTTTCCCAAGTTTTAGAATTTAATACTTCTTCCTTCCAACAAACCCTCATATATTAAACTGCTGGGATTTGCAGTGACCTTCAAAGAGAGCAGCATCTGTCCCTTTCTTAGGCAGCTTCATCTTTAACCCTTGTCCTCTCACCTCCTTCTAAAATGATGACAAGAAAGTGCAATTCTACCTGATGTACAGTATGATGTAAACACTGTAAATAGCTAAGTGTGAACACTGCAACTTAAGTCCCCACTGTTGCCTTTGGCAAGGATTTGTCAATGCTGGCAATTGATCTAGTTAGGCAGAAACCCATTAAACTGGTTCTGTTTGGTAGGATTTGTACAACACAATATCACTTTACCATTCGTCCTCCTGACTGGGTCCATGATGAGCTACCAAAATCATAAAACACAGAATGTTTAGTGTTAGAAGGGACCTCAAAGATCACCTAGGTCATCTAGTTCCAACCCCCCTGCCATGGAACCTTCCACCAGACCATGTTACTCAAAGCCCCATCCAGCCTAGTCTTGAACATCTTCAGGGATGAGGAGTCCACAGTCTCTCCGGGCAGCTTGTTCCAGCGCCTAACCACCCTTACACTAGAGAATGTCTTCCTAATATCTAATCTAAACATTCCCTCCTTCAGCTTAAAGCCATTCCCCCTTGTCCTATAACTTTGTGCCTTTGTGAAAAATCCCTCTCCAACTCTCTTGCAGGTCTCCTTTAGGCACTGGAAGGTGCTATAAGATCTCCCTGAAGCCTTCCCTTCTCCAAGCTGAATAACCCCAACTCTCTCAGCTTGTCTTCAAAGGAGAGGTGTTGCAGCCCTGTGATCAACTTAGTGGCCCTCCTCAGGAGTTGTTCCAACAGGTCCATGTCTTTCTGATTTTGGTGGCCCCAGAGCTAGACACAGTTCTGCAGGTGGGGTCTCACAAGAGCAGAGTAGAAGGGGAGAATCACCTCCTTCCACCTGCTTTTGATGCAGCCCTAGATGCAGTTGATTTTCTGGGCTCCAAGTGCTCATTTTGGATCAAGTTGAGTTTCTTATCCACAAACACCCCCCATTCTCTGTTCAGCCTGTATTTGTGCTTGGGATTGCTCTGACCCAGGTGCAGGACCTTGCACTTGGCTTTGTTGAACTTCACAAAATTTGCACAGGCCTCACTTCTCAAGCCTGTCAAGGTCCCACTGGATGGCATCCCTTTCCTCTGCCATGTTGACTGCACCACACAGCTTGACAAACTTGCTGAGGGAGCGCTCAATCGCATCCTCCATGTTACTCATAAAGATGTTAAAAAGTGACGGTCTCAATACTGACCCCTGTGGAACACCACTCGTCACTCCTTTCCACTTGGACAATGAGCCATTGACCACAAGACTTTCAGTGCGACCATCCAGTCAATTCCTTTTCCACCAAGTGATCCATCTGTCAAATCCATGTCTCTACAGTTTAGGGACAAAATGCTGTGGTCGAGAAATAAAGAGAAGGAAGAGGAAGGAAGAGAAAGGAAGAGCAGCCCCATGCTCCATTAGGAATTATTCCAGACCTCTGCAAGTGTGGTGAAAAGGTGGGGGAGGTTCAAATATCAGAGATACACAAAAGGTAGTTACACAACTGAATGTACAGAAAAGAAAACCAGGAAGAAAAACCATAGTGATTGTCAGTGGTCACAATATGTCAGAAAGAACTATCACTTTTCCTCTCCTGAGAATTATGTGTTTTGCTGTGACACAGACATAATTAAAAAGAGTTGGATGAGATCTCCAACACTTGGACATATCATCCACCCAGCTACACCAAACAGCGTGACTCAGACCTGCAATACCTTTAAGTCTCCAAGTCCCATTAAATAATATTAAATAAAATTTTGAGAACTATGCCCTCACAACAAAATTTCCTTTCCCAACAGCAGATTCTCACCTGTAACTTACTGATGCTTTCCCATTCTTCCCTTCCTTGAGTTTAATTTCCCAAGTCTTTTTCTTTCTCTTCCTTATGCACTTACTTTCCAGTGGGTATCATTTGGAGGATGCACCATTCTTCTCAGAAATAATACAATATACTTCTGCGTATGATATCAGATGTCCAAGGGAACTCATTAAAGAACAAGACAAAGATGTTACTCTCCAACCAAATAAGCTAGGTCAAGTTTAGCACAGAGCAGTAACTAAAATGCCACATCCTGACTCTACTGCTCATGCAGAGAGTAAGGATATACCAAATAAAACAAACCATTAACAGAGTTGTGAACTCTATTAGGCTTTGGCTTATTGCCTTTGCAGGAGCACACTGTACCAGTCAAGTACAGAAATTAGACGTACAGGCAAGTGATCGGGGGTATGGCGGCAGAGTGAGATCTTTCAGACCTTTGGAGCTATTTAGCTCCCCTCAAAACACATACATAACAACTCTGATAATTACACTCACTGCAAAACCTAGGCATGGAGCACTGGAAGCCTTTCAGGGGCTCTTCATCATTTCCTGCCTTTGCCAGAATAAGGCAAATTTACTCCTATTTCAGCAAGCTTGGGCAGAGTGAGAGAAGAGAGACTGGATTGACAGCATTATTGAAAAGATTCATGATTAGTCACACTCACTTGAAGACAAGTTACTTGCCAGATGCTACACCACTCATTAGAAGACCCGCAAGCTGGCAGCCCTCCCGCAGCTGCAAAACAGCTCCAGAGCTGGAAGACCCAAGAGGACCCCTGAAACCCCATGCCGTGCCACACACTGGGGTGCAAAATGCCAGGTCAAGCATGCCTGGGTGTGATTGGTACCCAAGAATTCAGCAAATAACTCTCATGTTATACAGCGAGAAAAAAAAGAAAACATTTCGTAACCCAGCTGTTGCTAATGCTAAGTTAATGCCTTTTGAGAATAGTCTGAAATTGTTGCCTTTGCATGGCACTCTTTTCTTGGGAAAGCTCACACTTGGTGATCTGGGAACTTGGACTGTTTCTTAACATAATTCAGCTCCAATCTGCTTCCTACAGGAGGTGCTGTTGAAAATGCCTTGCTAGCATGGGCCCACAAGAGCTAGTTCCCCATTTGCAGTGTAACTTCCATGCTCTTGGCTTTGCAGTTGCTCTTATGTGAGGACAGAGTGTAAATAACATTTCATTCCTCTCCCCTACATGCTTGAGTGTGCTTCTCTTCAGGTTTGCACCTTCTTGTTCAGTGCCAGCTCAAGCCAAATTGTCCAAATTTTTCCAGCTGTCCCAGCACTTGATAGATGCTGACTTCCCATTCCAGAAGCATCAGAAGAACCAGATGTTCACACGCACCTTACTACATGTGCAGGCTAATTTAAAACAGGGGATGTAAGAAGCAGCATTAGCAACCCACGTTTATCTCCCTTAACCCAGGCACTTCATGGGATGCACAGAAGTGAGGGTTGGTGAGATGGTCAAACTAGGCCAGCAGCTCCCTGGCTGTCAGCTGCACAGTCCTTCTGCTCTCCCTCCCTCTCATCTCACCATCATCCATTCAGCTCTCCTCTCCCCCTCCTAGCTCCAGTTCTTGCTCTCATTTGATCCCTCAAATATTCAAAAAGATAACCAAGCCCTGCTAGCTCCCACAGCAGTCCACACAGCGACAGCCCAACTGCATGATTCTCCTGTCAGTGTGTGCTACCCTGTTCTTTGACCTGCAATTGCACATTGTGACTTTCCACGACAAACCTGACTAAGAGCTTCCTACACCTGCCCACTCCCAGCTGTTTGCTGCTGTGTCCTTCCCAGCTGCTTTTCCAGTGAGCAGATTCAATTGAGCCTGTGGCTACTATCTAAAAATGGATGGATGTTGTTTTCTTTTTTTTCCTTTTTGGAAGGAAAGGAAGTGATTTGGGTCATTATAAGCAAACACACCAAGCTGAGAAGCAGTAAAACTGGAGCTGAGGGGAAGGGTTTGAGGAAACAGGACAGAAACATATGAATAAGATAAAACATGCAAAGACACCGGGAGAGGCTTGGCCTTCTATATCTGTGCAGAAACACAAAAGAAATTAGAAAAATCCTGGTGTAAAGTGTAACACTTTTTCTTTCATTACGGGAGTGTCTTTCAACACATTTATTCCATTTGCTGACTGAAATTAAGGTTGCGAAGGTTTTGGATTGAGCACATATTCCTTATAAAACAGTACTATATTTCAAGAAGCAAAAGTTAGCTTCTTCTCTCTCTTGTTTCTAAACTATTAAAAAACCTCACAAGTGAAACATGTAAGGTACAGCAGCCTGGACCCCTTCAGCTGACAGTGGTCTGATTCACATCCTATGCTTATGCACAGCACTATCCCTGGCTTCCACCACTGCAAAAAGCAGCTTTTAAAAAGAAAATTATCCATATTTTGAGGAAAATTAAGATTCAGTATAGATGTTTTTCTCCAGCCAGAACTTAAAATTGAAAGATTTTATCCTCTTCCTTCAAGTATACAGCATTACTGAGATCTCCAGATGTGGGACTCAGGAGTGTAGTTACAGGAGTCAAGGTGGTGGGTAGGGCCCATTCACTTCTGAGAAGCCATATTCATGCACATGTCCAGGGTGTGCATATCCAGCACATATTTTAGACAGCTGTTAATGCTGGTGTGACTTGGACAACATTTTAAAATGCAGTTTCTCCCTTTCCTCATCACAGATGCATCCATTTACAGTGATAAAATTTTAACCATTTCCCTGAAAAAGTGACCTTTACCACCCTTAAAAACCCCCCTTCTGTTCCAGCCCCCTTTGCTGTCAGCATGGATGCTGGCCACCTGCCTGCTCCCACACTGCCATTCTGGAATCCCCTGATCAGCAAGGACTCTTTCTTTCTGTATAGAAGGTCTCACTGGCCAAAGCTGAACCTTTCAGTCACAGATTCATGTTCAGGGTTTTCTGGAGACTTCCGGAAACAAATGAAGCCTTCCACAGACCTGCTACATCCCATGGACTGGAGAGGGAACATCCCGCTTGTGTTGGGTGAGCACTGGTACGTTTTCAGTAGGCGGAGAGGGCAGACAGCGAGCGTGAGAGCGTAGGATGTGTGAGCTGTGGCAGAAGGTTAGTGATGAATACCAAAGAATCCCAAAATCATGAGTTGTAACCCACAAGTGGTTCCAGGGGAGTTTCCATTCTGGACTGTGATTCAGAAAAGCTGCTGTCACAGGCTATAGTGTATCAGTCTAAAGTTGCCACTAAAACCATCTGTGCCTTTTCTCAGATGGGTGATTACCTTGCCCCCATGATTTTCCGTTAACTACCATCTTGCTCGCACATAAAATGTTGACAAGGCAAGAAACCAGAAAACTCTAGCCTCCGGCTAGAGTAGGACTGGTCTCAAAGTCATAGCACAAAACCCATGGCAAAAGGCATTGGCTACTTCTGGAGCTGTAGAAATGACTCGTTGCTCCTCAAGAGAAACCCGGCCTGGAAACGGGCTACAGGGAAGGTGAGCCGAGAGTGCTGGAGCCGTGCGAGGCTCACCATGAGATGGCAGCCTTCCCCACCGCCTTTGCTTGCCCTGAATGGTGGGAAGATGTACCAACCCCAGCTTCAGCACAGAGCAGTTCTGTCTTCCTGACAAAGATGTTTTGCCAAGATTTTAACAAAGGGCTCCCTCAAAAAAAAAGGAATTAAAAAATAATTCACCCTTGCTTTGCAATACATAGGGTGATCCCCTGGTGAAATCCTTTTTCTTCATTGAAATAAAACCCAAATAGAGCAATTATGTATTTCCAATGCATGTTCTCCCCGCACAAATCTACTCACTGCAGATTGGCCTCATAACTGAAATATGGCTCAGCACAGCACATTGCCATCTCCCTAGTACTGCTTTGCACACGGCAAGGGCCTCTGAACACTGCCAGCCACATCTCAGAGAGGAGCTCCATCATGGGCTGAGGGGCAGAAGGAGCTGTGGCGGTATCCCATTCAAAGGTTCCCATGTCTCCAGTGTCTTCTGGAAGCACATTCAACATGATGTCAATTGAAAGTGCTGACATGAAGGAGCAGGAGTACAGGGCTATTGGCCCCATGGCAATCCACTTCCGGGAAACGGCTCGTGTTGCAGAGCCTGTCAGGACTTACATTGTGGAGCAACCTGTACCACTCCTTCTTTATGGACACAAAGAGACTAGGCAGAGCTCTACCTCATGCTGGTCTCACCTGTAAGTTATTATCGCAGAGAGGATCCAGATGGATTTGGAAACATCCTAATATCTTCTGAGTCCTGGTAGTTGTGCTAGCAGGAGGTAACCCAGGGGACACAGACACTGCAAACCCACAGGGAAATAAAGGAAAAAATTCATCCACAGAGCTGACTAGTCTCTTTCCTTAAACAGATGGAGTCACTCCACATGTAGGATTGTGTCTATTTAAGCCCATTTCAATGACTTTTGATTTGAAAGTACACTAATGGGAACCTGGAGAATCAGCGTTACCTTGGATGAGTCAGAGAAACTCTCATGTGTCAGGTGCTGACTTCAGTCACACCGCTGTGACTCTGGGCTCTCACACCTCTGCAGGTAGTAGTGTGATTTCAGTGGGAAAATTGTGCAACTGTGATCAAAATCTGCCTCACTCACCCCAAGGTGATGTACTGGTCTTACTGACAGCAGCATCTGACCTCTTGCAGCTTCAGTTTTCACTGGGTTTACATGTGAACAGAGGTTGGCCGCTGAGCACACCACTGACAACAGGAGGTGACAGGATAAATAAGCAGGACTTGCCCCCAATATCAGCTTCACATATGCTGCTGTACAGCTGTGTCAGCAGGGAGGTAAATGTGGCACAGCCTGCTCCCTTCTCCAGGTTCTCTGACCTTTATTTTCAGAGCTAGATCCAGGCTAACTTCATAGCCTTCAACAAAGCAATTCCCAACTGACCCTTGCACAAAGAGGGACTGAATCTGCCCCTTTGGTTTTTCATTAATGCCACACTTAACAGCTTTCTAATTGTGCTAGAGTTCCTGTGCCTTTCACAGCTTTCTTCAGGCTGTAAGTACAGTGAATGACTTTAAAATCATGGGCAGCATCCAAGCTTGTATACAGAAAACATTCAAATATAGATGACTTTTCACCTTTACTTGCCAGAGGCCAAATTCTTTCAAACAATGATAAACCTTATTTAACCAGGAAGTCTTCAAATTCTGGAGTGGGTCTAAAGGTCACGAGGTCTGAGATGACCTTGAAAAGTGACTTTTATGTTGGTGAACATCCTGGGGGCTAAAGGCTCAAACAAATATGTTCTCATATCTAATTCTCCCAAAAGCGGGTCTCTGGTGCCAAAGGTTATATACTTAGTGAAATATTCTCTGCAGATGTGCAGAGGTGGAAGACATTGTATGTATTTCCTCATAATAACAAAGGATTACTCCTAATTAATAAATACAGGTCTTTAGGAGGAGGAGGATTTGGAACTTGAAGGGTATGCAGGTTTCCTGCAAAATGCATGGCACTTGTTATGATGATTTCACAGTATTAGAACATGCAAAGCCAGAGGCAGAAGGATGATCACTAATCTTTAGGTCTGAGCATAGAGATTTTGTTATTTTGCAGGAAAGCGAGCAAATAGGAAGAATGCAATTGCATTGAGGGAACTTATGCACAGAGCAGAAGCAGGCTGTGTGTGAAGCTACTCCTGCCCATGCTCA
Source organism: Neopelma chrysocephalum (assembly GCF_003984885.1). Taxonomy (NCBI): domain Eukaryota; kingdom Metazoa; phylum Chordata; class Aves; order Passeriformes; family Pipridae; genus Neopelma; species Neopelma chrysocephalum. Next base: position 11,044,353 of record NW_020897694.1, on the reverse strand, counting down.
CAGAACTAACATGCAGGCCAAGCAAACAAGGCAGCAGGGGCAGAAGGCAAATGAGTGAGCAGGGTGAGAAGAGACCCGCACTAGGATTGGAGATCAGAAAAAAGATGTGGAAAAAAAGAAAAGTAGCAGCGGAGCTAGGAGGCTGCAATCCTCCAGTGTCCCAAGGCACAACATGAGTAACAGGCTAAGCATGCAGGGCTGGGTGGAGCGCCACTGGGCAGTCACCCAGACAGGGCAGCCCCACTGCAATTCCATTCATCTGAGGGAATTTACTCCAAGGATTAATTACAGCAAGAACCACATGGTTAGTAAGGCACTTTTGAGGTGCCTGAATATTGCTGGGCAATCCATAAAGACTCTGACCCTGTAGATATTCTGGCATTCAGAAATGTCTACCTCTCACTGACTTTTAAAAGTGGCTTCCCTTTGCTTGTAACTGTAGCATCTCCATTTGCTTTGACATTGGTCTGAAACTCTGTGATACCTAACCCTACATCTTCTCCTGTATTCTTTGTCTTGAGCCTGGCCAGATGTGAGATCCCTGCAGTGCACCCAACAGTTACTGTGCTTCATATCCAGAGGTCCTCTGTATCTATAAACCCCCCCCCGTGATTCCTCACCAGCATGGGTTATAAATATGTGCAGGTAACAAGCTGAGAAGTTAACCTGAGGACTCTTTCTCTGCAAGTCTTCCTTGTTTTCCTGAATGCTTTTTCTCCTTCTATCAGATCTCTTTGGCTCTAACTCTGGTTTTATCACGGTTACCTGTAGACATGTAAGTGCATCACACATGTGAATCTTGATATTTTTACTCCATAATAAATGCCACTTATATCGCAGCCAGAGTAGGCATTTAGGAGGTGCTTTACTTCATCTTTCTTGTGTATGTTGGAAACAAAAGGATGCAAACCAGGAACCAGAGACTAGTCTCAGTAGCCTGTTCATTACTACAGAAAATAATGGAAAGGCTTGCCTCAGAACAGTTGTTCTGTTTCTGTAGATCAGTCCTGCATCATGTGTTTGATGCTGAGGGTGCCTGGGAATGAGGGTAAAAGGACAATTGCCAGCAAGTTGCATGGGGAGACACTTTATCTCACTAATAGAATATGCCACATAGAAAACTGGGTCTCAAATCCTGTTTCTGATAAGGACTTGAGTACTTTATTCTTGTCTGGGTATGTTTCCTTCCACTTAGAAACCACAGTTCTATTTTTTTTTTCTTGAGTTGGTCATTTAAACCCTTTAAAATCTCTCCCAAACAACATCTAACAGAGAAGGTGAGGTTCACACCCACATCATCCTCCTGTCCATTACCTCAACATTTAGAGCATAACTAAATACCCTGATTCCTCAGGCAGTGGAGGAAACCAAGCCCATGCCCCCTAGGCCCTGACTGGACTGACCTGCAGGGCTGACTAGGAGGGGAGAGCCAACACACATAAACCTGCCATCACTACTGGTTGTGCTGAGCCCACACCACCTCAGTAAAACCACACCACCAAATCAGTAAATAAATAAATAGTGCTACTCTCACTAGTAAGCTGGGCTGGAAGTCAGACAACACAGGACTAGAAAGGACGAGCAAGGCAGATCCTGAGGTGATACCGCTGTAGTCAAGACAGGTCCCTTACTGAGTATATGCAGGCAGAGCTGTGCTGGAGATATGTTGGTCCCATTTGATTAAATAATGGCTGAAATCAGATACAAGACTCAAACTGTGTGTTACAGACTGCTTCAGTGCCCCCTTTCTTTGTTACTGGTCTTTTTCCTTTGACCACATCATTAGCCTTCATTTCAGGAGGCAGCTCCTTTTGCTCTACTCAGTTCCAGATTCATACATGAATCTGCCCCATCATCTGCAGCTTCTCTTCATGTTTCTTCCCTTGTGTCCCTTCCCCAAGGCCTATTTCTCCTTTTTCTGAACAAGGTGTTCTTGAAAGGTTGACGTGCTCCTGTGTGCAAAAGCAGATCCTGATGCATCTGGGAAAATTTACTTGAGCACAAAGGTTGCTGGGGATGGCAAGTGCCACCAGCGCCCCGTGGCAGTGCATCTGAGAGTTTGAGATCCATATTTTTGCATACAGCATCTAAATCCTCTTGCAGCATTAGGCACTAATATTAAAGCATAGCCCCCCAGACAGCAGAAGCTTGCTTCAGAGGGACATTGGCTGTCTCTGCTACCTGTATGTTTCCAGGGAAAATGTGCGCTTTGCTGGTCCTCTGAGAAACGCGGACATCCAAAGTAAAAAATTCTCAGCAAAGAACTGTCACTGAATCAGTAAAATAAAACCTGATGATATTATTCTGTATAACCAGACAATACCACCCTGATACAGATTGGTAGCCATATTCAAGGCATGCAAACAGCAGATTATATAGAAAAGGCTTCATTTAATTGCAAAACTCATTCAAAACAGGTCAGGGTAAGATACTGTATTAATAGGGCAATGGTTGTACTTCATAATTCTGTATTGTTCATGTGTCACCCCAAATTTATACCTGTAAATTTCTCCTCTAAATTCTCCTGGCATTTCTATGAATTTTTTATCCTATCACTTGAAAGACTTGTGGGATGGAGTGGGAGGTGGAATAACTGCCTAAGTTGTCCAGTTTGTCTTATTAAGACTTCCATTCCCCCCCCCAAAATCATTTCAGCTTTAGAGCAGGACTTGAAAATGTCCAGTATCTGTCCCAAACTGACTGAAACCTCATCTAGAGAGTGCATCAGCTTGTGATTCATATTGGAGCTAGAAGAAGAAAGGTAGAGGCTGTTGAATGCAATACCCTCAGAAGCCCTTCTGGCATATCAATGTAGTTAGTCCACATTTAGCTTCTTTGCTGGGTTGCCCTCAAAGGAATCACTGCTTAATTCTGGTAATATTTGAGAAATGGGTGCTCATCAGTAGGAATTGGCTGGTTAACAGCTCATTTGATACACCTAGACAAATTGATAAACTCTGAGTTGGCCATAGTGCCTATTTGGGTTTAGTCTGGTTGGGCTCAATGATCTTAAAGGTGCTTTCTAACCTATCATTCTATAACCTAGAGAGAAATACTCTGTTTCTCCCCTGTTACATTGTGTTAGGTTTGAAATAAAATTGCTCTGAATAAGCGTATTCCACTGATCACTGTGTTAAATGTTCTTATACAGGTGAAAGTTAAAGAAATTACTCACATAATGAAGATAAATTCAGATTATTTTCTCCATGAAAAATTCCATATATGTTTTGTCTCTAATCAGAATGAAAGTTAATGCATTAATATCATTGGAGGAATCTCAAGTTCCCCCAAAATACGTTCCTAAATGCAAAACTGATAACATTGATAACAATGTTATCACCTAAAAGAAAGTGTTTGACTACTTCCAAATCCAAATATTTCATTCTTATGCCAATGCATATCACTGAAGGTCAATTCAACTGAAGTCACACTCAGTGCCTTGACAAGGTCTTGGTAGTCCACTGCCTTCTGTTGTTCATTTTCTGCATTGGATTGAACTTCCTAGACAAACTGTACTTCCTATAATATGTCTGCAAGAGTTTCCTTAATACCCGCTACAGGTCTCAGAATGCACATAATAGAATGTTTCTAAATAAAATGCCAAAACAAAACAGAGTTTAATTTTCCTGAATAACACATACAGAAAAAGAAGATAGTTATGAAAAATTAAGATTTTGTAGAAACTTCAATTTCAGTGGAAGTTTTCCACATGAGCAAGAGGAAAACCAGCTATTTGTCATATTGACAGTAGACTGGAAAGCTAAGGAAATAGACCTGGACTGTCAGGTGCCCTGCCCATCCCACCTATTGTGGCTCCCTCCTCATTCTTGTCTGTGGCAGCATTTGCTAGCCCTAGAGGGAAATTTTCCTCTTTTCCTAAGAGGAAAGCAGACAGGTACCTAAATTACAGGGTAAAAGGAGGAAGAGACAAATGAAATTCCTGGAGATTTCAATTTCCCTCGCTCTGCTTCTGAGCAGTCAGAGAGAGAAATGCAAATGCATGAGACAGGAGTAACTGAAGAAAATAAAGAAAAGACTGCTCTGAGTTCTTCCTTTAATCTATTCTCTCAGGCAAAGGTTAAATTACCATTTAAATGCCGCTGTAGAAGAGCTAATAATGTTGCCTTTATGTTCTAAGGATCCTCTCTCTTGATAATACATTCTTTTCAATTCCAATTAAGGAAAGCTGTGGTTCCAATCGTCTCTATGCTGAAGATCCCTGTTTTTTGCCATCCACTAGCTGCTTGCCCTGTTGTTCCCTCATCGATTTCCTGCACTGCTTCAGAAACTGCTGAACGTGAGGATATATTCCTGTAGTTAGAGAGAATGGAGCTATACTTCGAGGTCTTTATGAAATTATGCCAAGTGGCTTGTGATTTCCAACTTCTGGACCCCAGGGAGAAATTTGAACCCCTGGCTGAGAGTTGAACAAAAACCATGGCACTGTATTATTATCTAAGAAAGCATTTTTGGACTACATTTGAAAGTACACTCTCCCTCCTGATTAGGAGATTATGTTTTCATTGCCATTTTGAAAGGATTTATCTACCTATGAGGTGATCCTGCAGACTTTCCAGGCTTTCCAATTGTAAGTTATGTGTACACTAAGGAAGAAATCAAAACAAATCCATATTTGTCTTCGGCACCGACAATGGTGTCAAGTGAAAGATAAACACAACCAGAGCAGCAAAAGGAATAACAAAAGTAGTCACAAAGAACTGAGCCAGTATATATAATGTTTTAAAGGGCTGGTAATTATTCAGTAGAAAAATCCCCATGTCTGCAGATTGCAGCGGGAAAGGATTTGCAGAGTAGTGTATCAGAGTCCAAGTGAGGATAAGGCACAGTCCAACCTATCATTGGTGTTTGCTCCTGATTTTTCTCATCCTCACAGGTCACTATTGACACTCCTGGCTCAGACGACCCACTGGAGCTTATTACCTTTTTGTGCAGTTGGTCTTACACTGTTTTGGACAAGCACAGGAGAATGTGTCCAACTGACCAGGGACCCAGTAGGGGAAGAAGGCCACCCCAGTTTCTTCTGAATGCCCTAGTCAGCTTCTGAGAGTTCTCTCTATTCATGAGTATTAGATGGGCTGAGCACATCTGGGGTGATTTGTGGCAACTTTGAGTCAGCCCTCTGGCTCCTCTAGTCCAGGAACATTCCCTAAAGGGAACCTGCATTCGGAGGCAGTTATCTCCCCAACAGGCAAGCAGAAGTTCATTTAGGTCCTTTCATATTTTCCTTCTGTCAAGATCGTCTTCACTGCTAGCTCAGGGTATTTACATATTCTGTATTTCCACTTATGAATCCTTTATGAAGATAAAAGCAAGCAAGAATGCGACTCTATGGACAGATTTGCTGTAGAAAGCAACAGATCCTCACCCATAACCCAGGTGTGGTTGGCATGACCTCTTTCCCAGTGCTCAGACCTTCCCAGAGAGGCCACGGTGAAGCTGTGTTCTGCCTTTAGTACATTAATTAATGACTGGAGTTGATGTGACTTGTGGAAAAGGAGAAGGGCCTGAATCTACTTACAGTCTCTGTTCAGCTCTATGTGCACCCTCTGTAATTTGGGAAGCTCTTCCTATGAATACTGCCTCACTCATCTCAAAGTCCTGAATAGTTCCACACTTACATACTGCAAAAACAGACCAAAAGAAACAGACTGGAGGGCTCCCAATTACACAAGATCACTGTCTAGCCCTTCCATGAATCCCACAAAGGTCTTGTGGTAATAGGTTTTGCAAGACAGTTCTGAGAAAGGTCAAAGACCTCTGTCCTGCAACTGAGCATGCGAAAAGATGCCTCCTCATAAATGCTGTCATTATTACATTGCAGTAGCATTGCAAACACTATGGCCTTGCACACGCTAGGAGGAACTTCAGTGTTCCATGTCATGGCTCAGTTCCACCTTTGGTAGCATTCCTGGGAACCATTGAATCAGTAGCAGGGAGCCAGGCTCCTGCATTGTTAGCAAACTCCAGAGAGGTTCAAGCAAAAGCAAAGCAGCTGCTGGAGCATCTCAACACCTCACTCAGCCTAAACCCAAATGGCAGCCAAGAGATAGAGGTTCCTCTGATATTTCCCCAGGATTGCTGACCCAGTGAGGCACACTCTGAACATCCTTCCCCAGGCTGATCAGGCTGGAACCCATGCAAGATTCAGAGACAGTTGCTCAGAGTGTCACCAAAGGAAAAGCACCACTTACCTCATCCCCTTCTTACATGCTTTAGCTAAGTAGCTAGAAATCTCACTCTGAATGTAGCCAAGCAAAAATAAATTGAACTCCCAGTTCCTCTTTTATAAAGAAAGGCTTAAACCATCAAGATAAGGGACTGCTTTGAGCATTCTGTGTGTAAAGAAATGGAGGTGAGGTGCAAGAATCTTCATCCTCACATTTATTATTCTCCTTAGAAAATGACAAATCTTTTGAAACCTTTTTAGGTAGTGCATGGACTTGCACTTGTACAACATAGCTCTCCCATGTCTAGTAAGATGCTTCAGCTGTTGATGGAAAGAGTTACTGACCTCTCCCTTTTCTGGTCTGTTTCAGTAATACATGAAAGCATAGAAACCCAGGAGTTTATATCTTTATGAGGTTGCTCGCATGGCTAACCTAGGTGTCAGGCATTACAGAATTTATCCTGGTAGCACTCTACACAACCTTTGCATCTGTTTCACCGCCATGCATATGTGAATCTCTGTTACCTGCAGCTCAGAGGAAAGGAAAAGATGCCTTCCCACAGGGAAGCTTTTTTTTCCCGAAGACATGGTAGGATACTCTGAGCAGAAATTTTAAACACATTATCACAGAAATGGTCAAAAAGTTAAGTTCTCTTTAGGTTTGCATTGCAGTGAAGTACAATAGTGGTTAGCCATATAGCAAAATGAGCATCAGAATTTATCTCTAAGCTCTCAGACTGATACAAATAGCTACAGACCCTTCAATTGTTTTTAGACCCTTTAATTTATTCTTTGGTTTTCCTGGTAAATTAATCTATGCATCTGTCAACTCACAATGCAAAAACTCACAGGACTTCATGGCCAATTAAACTCTTCTGGCAGAGGAAGAGCTCCTAAAGTTGGAGTACATTGTATTAAAAGTCATTATAAAGCCTTTCCACATTGTCACAATGGGGGAAAAAATTGTCAGCTTGCATTTGGACCAAGCTGCTTGCAAAAATCTCATTGTATCCATTCATAGATCTTACATATCTTTGCTTTCTGTGATGGGTAGAGAAAGGAAACTAAGTAGTTATGTGAGAATAAGTATCAGTGATGCCTCATATTCCACAAATCTGTGTTTTGTGGTTTATGGTAATCTTCAACTAAATTTGTTGCTGTGACTGGGGCACCCGTACCATGTCTCTTCTTTTGCTGACAACATATGAATTCATTTGCCAGACTTCCTCTACTTGGGCCATTCATAGGAAATATTTGTGGACTTTTGCACCTCCACCTGGGTACTTATGTTCTTGAAACAGTAACATTGCTCTCTCATGTTTGTTTTCCTTTTTTATCTAGGGTTCAGTTTGGCCAAGAATAGAAAAACAGTTGGTGAGGGATGACCAGAGAGACTGATCACAACGCATGATCACATAATTCTCATTTCACTAGGAAATCAGGCTAAAAAATGAACAGTTAATTGAAAACCAATACTGTTTCAGAGTGACTTCATAGACTGTATATTTCCTAACAACTTCAAAAATTTATCTGGAAATATGTTTGAAAAAATACATGGCATTAGGTATATGACTCTTAGGAGTCACATTCACCTGGCCTCAGGTAAGCCGATCTGCCTAGGATCACAAAGAACATGTTCTTTTCACAATATGCTAGAAACAACTGGGGTTTTTTCCTTTTTTTTCTTTTTTCTTTTTTTTTTCCCCTGGAACAATGAACAGGAGTTATCTCTTACATTCAAGTGAACATGGCCCCAAAACATTTCCTGCATGAATTCCCTATGGAGAAGGCAGGATGTTTAGGAATCGTGATGCTGAGGACAAAGGTTGGTCAAAATACTGCATCAGTCTACTGCAGAAGTGGAATAATGGCTTCAGTGTTATTTTCCATCAGAGAAAACCAAAAATAAATGTAGTTCAACTTTGTTCAGTGGTGAGCCAACAAAAATCACTTTCGCCTCTGACAGAAGTCTGTTTCAAGTCTAGGACATGTCCAGACAAGAGTGTATTTCTCACATTCTCGACCTCCAATATGAGACTAATAAATTTTTGAAAAATCTGTGCCACAGTCAGTTAACACATATATTGCTCAGTGACAAAGCAGACTGTTTCATCTTTGCTCTATGGGTAAAGCACCATTTCAGGGTTGCTTGGCAGCTCTGTTTTCCTTCCCTTAGAAAAAGAGATGAATTCATTTAGAATCACAGGCCACGAAGAAGGGAGCTCAGGTGTGGCAGAAATGGCAGGTGGCTAGAGCTGACTTGACAGCAATTAAATGTACAAATCTTTGATTAGGCTCACGGGAATGGAGTCATTAGCTACAGTGAATGGACCAGCTTGCTTTCCACTGCCTCATTAGCCATAATACTGATATTACTTTAAAAAGCCTGGAAAAAAGCCCTCCCAGACAGAGTTAGGAAAGTTCAGTTTCAGAGGAAAAAAATAAGCTAGTGTAAGCACTTTCTAGCCAAACAAACAGAGCCTGGCTTTTCTGGTGACTGACAAAAAAAGCCTCATGTTTGCTGTACTGTGAAATAGCCCCATATCCAGTGCTGCAAGCCGTGCGTTCACAGAGATCAACAAGTTGCTTTTGGCCACTGAAATTTACTAACGACCTCATCAGGCAGTGTCCTGCTGTGCTAAAGTTCCGAATATTGGTGCCTTTAACAACATCCTACCCTGCAAGGGAAGACCTTTGGTCAGTCACACAGTGGAATTATTAGGATGGATATAAGTTGCACATAAATCTACAAGCTAGTGGGCTTAGCCTAGGGAAAGATTTGGCTTGGGCTTTATTTATCTTCCTGTAACATGACTGGTTGAAGAAGGGCTGCAATAACAACATTCTGCTATAAATTAATATCCTCCCATCCCCAGCTCTACCCTTGCTATTTCATGGAAAGTTCATAATGAAATAATTTGTACCCGCTTGCCCTTTATCTTCCGTTCTTCCTTTGATACTGTCTATCCCACCACATTAGTTTCTCTGACCTGCTAAACCACAGTCCTCTGAACAAAGTGAGTCAGAAGAAGCATTTTCCTCCAGGGCCCTCATTTAGGGGTTCATGTCAGCAAGTTGATGGTACAAAAGCAGTTTGGGACATAGGGAGGGCAGTGGCTTCTCCCCTCTCACACTGCTCAAGCAACAGGCAGCACAGATGAAGCAGGGACAGAGGGAAGTAATTTTTGTGAGTTGGTGACCACACTGCTGGGCCAGGACTTTGCCCTCTACAGCAAGAGCAAGATGAGAAAAAAGATGCCATGTTTCCTTGGGATTAATATAGTCCTCTCATAACATGGGGCACTGAGCTATTGTGGACTCATTACACCATCCCTCATTTGCTTGTGAAATCTGTGTTCAGGTTCTCCTGTCCCAGTAGTAAGACAAGTCTGCCAGTTCCATGACTTGCTCCTTCCAAGGTTTCAGAGGGATAGGATGCTACGAAAGAACTACATGTCACAAGTGACTTCCCCATACAGGCACTGAAAAGAAAATTTCAATTCTCACATATGTGTAGTTTGAGAATACTAATACTGTTTCCCTCCAGTAGTATCAACACACTTCACCTTCTTTAGGTGCATCTGTTCATCATGTGCTTTTTGATACGTAAGAGCTAAATATAAAAGAGGGACTGAGTTGAAAGGGATGTTTCCTCTGAAAAAGTAAGTTCATGTTGTCAAAGATGTCTAAATATACAAAGTCTCCAATGGAGTTACCTGTAGAGATAGGTAACTCCACTGAAATAGAACATCCAGCCTAGCCTCAATGTCACACTGACACCCAAGGTCAGGTAAAACACATCCCATGTTAGCTGACTAACACTTCAGCTTGAAGATTCCTGTAAGCATAGCCTTTCCCAAGACCATGCCAACAGAGGCCTGACTGTACCTTTGTCGTCTGAGATGGTGTCTAAACAGCTCACAGAATCAACAAATACAGATCAATCTCATCAGCTGTGCAGCACTACTTTCCAAAATAGTGCTGTTAGAAATGCCAGGCAAGATTGAGCCAACAATGTCTTTGTTCTATTTCAATGAACAGTGAACTTCCATGTCAAAACAAAGTGCTGTGAAGAAAATAGAAGTGGTCTTTGGGGGAGAGGAAATCCCGGGAAAGAGGAATGAAGAAGAATAAATTTAAGAGGAAGGAGAAAATGATTAAAAGCTGCTAAACAGCTTCCGAATTGTTCTACTGTAGAAAATACAAGCTGCATTGCTTTTGCTTCCCCTGTGTCTGCCTCCTCTGCATTTTAATGACAGTTGAGTGCCTAGCCTGATGGGCACTTTCACAAGTCTTCCTCGAGTCCTACCTGCTTATGTATACATATAACTTCCTTTGCAAACCTGACCTTGAGTGATTTCAGCCTAGAATCAGACCCCTGATGGTCCTGCACCACACCACAGGTCACTTTTTATGTGGACATTAAAGCCTCAACAAGCTTTGATAGATGTGGAGAAGACCAACCCAAGTTACTTCCACTTCTCCTATGTTTCCATCTCTCAGCACCTGCTTTTTCTCAGAGCAGTCAGCAGCAGGAGGTTGAATCCACTTCAGCAGTCACAGATCATTGCCTGATTTCTTAACTGTAGCTGCTGTGGGGATGGCATGGAAAAGACTTTGGTGGGCTGCAAAATCTGAAATTGCCACACAGAATTTCTCTGGAGGTAATTTGTCAGAGTGATAAGTTATTTAAAAGTGTTGGAAAAGTTCAGCCTCTATGACTTAATATGGCTTTTCCATCTCTAACTTCTGTGGCTCTGAAGAAAGTGCTAAGTTTGCAAACAGTGCAGCAGAAACCCTTTCCAGTCAACTTTTTTTCCTTTGCTTCCCATTCACAGCAAATATTTTGGTAAAAAGACCCACTGAAACAGAAGACGAAGATTAAGCAATACCAGAGCTGCAACTACAAAACTTGCAGCTCTCTACCGTTGTGCTGCCCAGCCAAAAGCTGTGCCTCAGCCAGCATGGAAAAAGGAGAAAAAGGTATTTTTCACCCTGTGCTTTGACTCTGTTCTGGGGCTTAGATGACCTGTTGGTAAAAATGTCTGTGTCCTGTCTCCATAACAGATATATCGGTTGTAAATTATCTGTCCAGTTTAGCCATTGTGAGTAGGGCCCTGGTGGGAATTAATGGTACAGTATTATTGTTGCTTTTGGCAGATAGCCTCCAAAAAAATCCAGCTTCCCCACTGTCGGGGAGGGGGCAATGCTGGTGTTGGGAATATTTCTATTTGGGGCAGTTGTGTGTATTGGGAAGAGATGGAGGGGTGGGATGCCAAGTTCTCCAGTGGGTGCCCCATGTCAGTGCAGGCGGGACCTGCCTGTAGCTCTGCCAACTCACTGCCATGCTGTTTGGTGTCCTGTTACATGGGGTAGGAGGTGGGGATTGGATGGGGGAAGCAAGGCAATTTGTATTCATGTTACATTTCCTACTTTAAAACTGTTTTTACAACTATTGGCCCAGCCTGCCCCAGGAGCTCTGGCCTCCACAGCAGGCTATGTTGTTTCATTTCTGTCAGCAGTGGGTCTTTTCCCTCTGCTCCTGCAGGAAGGCTTTTGTTTCATGTCTTTCCTCCTTGCCACATGCTGTGTTGGCCAGGCAGCCTGCCACGTGCTTGAAAGCCTCCTTCCCACCCCTCTCCCTTGCACTGCCCTAGCTTCCCTCTCAGCTCATTCTGCAAACACTCATTAGGTACTTTGGGCACAGATGCTTGGGACCTGATCCTATGTCTGAGCGTGTTGTGTGATAAGAGGGTGGACACCTGGACAACAGCCAGTCCAAGCATTACAGTATGTCCCTCTCTCTTATGCTGTTTACTTTTGTGACAGTTTCTCCTTTCAATTCTCATGTCTGCAATGTTGATCTAGGAGGGTGGCCATCTGGATCCCTGCCTCCACTGCTAGCCCCATCTTTGTCTCATCTTTGTCTCTACCTCTTCATTTCTCTGTCAACTGATTCTAGTATTTTTTCCTCCAGCTGTCCCCCATGTTGAGTCTTGCCGCAGGGGGACCCAGCTTTCATTTCTCACCCTTAGTTTTTGCCCTCCTTGGGTTAGACTGAACACTAGGATCACACAGAGACCATCTCGACTCTGTGTGACAGCAGCAGTTACAGCCAAAACAAGACTAGGTCTTAGCTGATAACAAATGGAGACCCATCTAATTCTCAGTCCAAAAAATGGACAAAGCCTATAGTAAGGGATGAGAAGGGAATGCACAGACTCACATTATTATTAGGATTGCCATCTACTGAGAGACCCTGATCTCAGAGACACTTCTCCATCTCACAAAGGGTTTGAGCAGAGCACAAGTGTCTGACCTCATCTGGGACCCCAGGGCATGGGGTATTTTCAGAAATCATTGCAACAAGTCAAAAAAGCAGAGAAAAGTCTGCATGACTTTTTTATTTTCTCTTTTCTTCCAAAAATTTGTCTCAGAAAAAAAGAAGCAACATTTCAGCCTGCCAGATCCAGCTATTCTCCTCAGTCCTCAGCTGGCCTCTCTGTAGGTTTTGCTGCCAGGGTCCTGGGCTCCTGGGAAGCATTGGTGAGACGTCTGCACCATGGCATGTATATGATGCAGATACATGCACTGACTGGGACCAAGCAAGAGCTGGAACCCATGAAAGTACAACTCTATCAGCGTGGCTCCCTGCCCAAGCTAATTAGCCCTGCCAAGAAAGGCTAATTAGCTAGGCTCAGTGCCACACTGATGTGACTATATCACTTTCAAGAACCAGCAACCATCATGTGCAGCCTGCTTTAGCATGGAGATGCGAGGTGAAGCTGTACAGACAGAGTATATATTCACAGGGCTTCCCTCTCCAGCATGAGCGCACTGTGGTTTTAGGAGCCAATTGCACATGTCACTGTCCATTTGTGTGATTAGGGGGTTTACAGCAGGACCTCCATGGGTTGAAGCTTCATGATGCCAATGGTGAAAGGAAGAGCACTAGGTCTTCTCCTTTGCTGGAGAGGAAAACCAGAGCACACCAAACGTGAGAGGTTTGCTGGAGTTCCCTGAGGGAGCCCCGGGCCAGGCTCCTCTCGCAGCTCAGCCTGCCTGCCTCGCCCTTCCCTGCCCACACACCCACCCTGCCCGCCTGCCCAGCGGCGCTTGGCTGCCTTCCCTCCTCTCTGCTGCAGCTGTGGCCACTCCTGCAAGGCTCTCACAGGACAACTACCGAACATGCTTTGGACCCTGCTCAGGACCTCCCGAGGATCCCTCCCCCACCTTGACAAACAGTCACATGTATTTTTTCCCCTGACCTCTACTGCCACATAAAATGCTGTCTGCAGCCTCACATACTTTGGGGGGATGCCTACAGGAGGGCACTGGTTCCACCATGTCTGTGGTTCCCTGCAGCCATAAGAGGTTGGAGAAATCTGCTCTTAAGGTGTGTAAGAAGGTAGTGAATCATAGGAGTGGCAAACTCTTGTTTACCAACACCTTGCTCTGTAAAGATTTCTTTAACATGGTAACTTGTGAGATAGCTAGAGTCTGGCTTCCAAGTGAGACAAGCTCAGCCTCAGCTGGGGGAAAGGTTCCTCTTGGCTAATATAGTGGAGACACTACCCATGGAGCAGGATGGCCCTAGCTCCTCTGGTAGATAGGATCTTGTGTGAAACACACACACACACAGACTCTTGCTACTAGAGGAAAGGCTCAAAAAATTATCTCTTTCCTTCCCAGGTCCAGTGGACAATCTGACCAGGGTAAAAAAAATGAGAAGGAACATATGGAGGTAGTAATATTTCTACCTTTGGACCATCATGGAGAAATATAGGAAGAGGAAAATATGGGTTACACACACTCAGAAATACCGTGGCATATATTACAGTGCTGCATAATGCACACAAGCACAGCAGCAACTTGTTCCCCTAACTGAAGGCTATGGTGTAATTAGCGTAATTACAATGCCGCTGGCTGAATTCACTTGAGAAGTATGCCATTCTCTGTGCCCTACAGGATAATGCATAATCCCAAATACTTCATCAGTTGAAAGTGAGCTCTGAAACACATTTAAGCTGCAGTGCAGTCCCACAGTCAGGCTTTTACTTAAAAGTATTTATCCTTAGCTCTCCAGAGGATTTGGCTACAGTTGGTGCCACCAATACCTTTACTCACTTTATCACTTGTGGTGAGAGATTGTGACACTTCCTTTTCAGGACAGCTGCACTGAGCTGTACCACTCCTGCGGAGACTACAAGCTGAAGGGACTTCTGCCCCAACAGATATTAATGTGAAAATGTTCACTTTATAGCTGCCAATCAGGCCAACTAAAATGATAAAGCAGAACGTACAGTAGTTTCCCACATACCAACACACATATGCACTCCACATAGCCTGCAGTCCAAATGCAGCCACCCTGTTTTCTGGGGGTCAAACCCACATGGTCAGTAGGAAAACATGCTACAGTGGGTGCAGAGCTAAAGTTGGGAATGGGTCAGGGAAACAGGCCAGGTGCTGGTGGTAGCAGGGCCACAAGCAGCAGCAGCTTCTTGCATACAGGGCATACTGAGCAGTGCTCAGCTGGCCAACTGCTGGGCTGTGCCAAAGAAGCCCAGCCCCATAGCTGCTGTCCTGATGGAAAACAATAACTATTCGGGGTGGCTTCAAGACCTGCTCATCATAATCCCATCCTTACAGTGCTAGTCAGACGTTCATCAATTGCTAATTTTCATCTTCAGCTCTGCTCCCTCATCACCTTCCCCCTCCCGCCACACACTGTTCCATGAAACTTCACCTCAGTTCCCAGAAAAATATTAATTCCCAAGAATTTTTCCTAAAGAGCAGTAGGAATAACTGGCTTTTGAATTCAGCACAGAAAGGCTACAATTGCAAAAATATTTTGGGTTGACAGGAAATTAAACTGTATTGTCTTGGTAAAACAATAAAACCCCAAAATTCCAGTTTGGATCAAGCAAAGTGTTTGGTTCAACCTGAAACAAAACACTTCATTTTTGTGTTTAAACTTTTCACCCCTTTTTATTTATTACAGGCAGGAAAACCTCAAAACAAAAACAAATGTTTCAAACTGAAAAGTTGAGCTGTTTCCCTTTGAAATCATCACACTGCATTGACTGCAATTTCTCAGAATTACCCTCTTTGTCTTTGGCTGAAACTGTTTGCTAGATTTCAAGCTTAGTTCAGAAAAAGTTTTACCCAACACAAAACAGCATCCCAAGGATTTCACCTGGCCCACTTACCCATTGTTTGAAATCACACCCTGAAAAAAATTGGAATAATAATGCTACTTGGCCAACAATATTATTAATACCAATTCCCTCTCAAAATCTCCAAGAATACACTGCTCTTATCTTCCTAATAACTTATGTAGGGGATGAAAGAGAGACAGGATCTTGCCTTTGGCATGGTCCTAAGGTGACCTGAGGGCAGGACTGAAGAGCAAATGTTGACTTCTACCCCTCTGCAGGCTGCAGCCAGGATCCTGTGGCTAAGCTGCCCAAAGTGCCACTTCACACTGGGCATGAGGCAAGTGGGATCCAGCTGTGTGGTGCCGGGAACTGGGTGCATCTGGAAATGATCTTCAGACTTAAATCCAGGAAATAACGAGCTATTCACCCAGTCCGCTTTTGTCTTCCACTGCTCATCACCCAGTGGGAAAGTTTAACTGTATATGGATTTTTTTGGGCTTAAATCTGTCTACGGGTTTTGTCTATTAGGAATACAGGGAAAACAACTCTTGATATGTTTTATTATTTCCATTTCTAATTTCATATGAAATAGCAGAAGGGAATAGGTTTGGCTTTTGACCCTAAATGACTTTAGGGCAAAGATCGCATCTGTTGTGCATTTTAACTGAACCTATTCACCATTTCTGGTAACATCTGGATATGTTAATGCTTTACAGAGTAGAAACAGCCTTCAACACAGATCGCTCTGCCTCTAAGCAAAACTGTGTCTTCCTTATCCTTATACCTCTGCTGAATAACCCAGATCGTAAAATGCATGTAAAACTGCCTGGTCATAAGCAGATATGCCACAGAATGACTGGTTAAAAGGAGGAGCAGAAGTGAAAGAGTTAAAAAAAATGCTACAGCCTCTCCCAGTGTTTCCTTGGGTGGAGTGGGTAAAGGTTAACGATTTCTAAATATTCAGGAGCAATAAATGATCTGAGTAGTTTTCTGGCGGTACCTCATGTTCCCAGAGAAACAAATGCTTCAAAGATATGCACCATTTCAGAAGAATGTGACAGAGAGAGTGAGAGATTTATTTTAAAAACTTGTGATGATCTGTCTCATCACTGATAATACAGGTGCAGGTTCTTTCTGTCCAGAAATACCACCAGCTAAATAATGACGAATGCAGTGCCTTGGCATTTGTGTCTCTGAAAGGCTTAAAATTACATTACATGAAGGTTTTCTGTTTCCTGCACATGTATCTCCATAATTCTCCCTTCCTCCATATAGCCTTTCTTGTTCACATTGTTTTGACAGCACGCTGGGTGTTATTTCATTCAATGGTAAAGAAATCAGCTGTAAGGATCAATCAAACATGAGTAAAAAGTCTTGCAGACATTTGAGGTGTGGTCACTCTTGTCCCCAGTTATGGGGGAGGGTGGAGGGATGACTTTTGTGGGAAGTTAATTGTCCTTGCAGGTGTCCCACTGCCAAGCTTTGATGAAACCAGTCAATCATGGGACAGGTTACCAAGGCAGTGAAAAAGAAGACATCCCCAGGTTGAGCTGCTGAAAATACCTTTTCTTACTTACTTGACAAAAGAGAAGAAGACTCTTATCTTTTGTACACCATTTACCTCAGGAGTAGAGTAAGAAAAGAGCAAATGAGCATGGGAGGTCAGGTTGAGACCTGGAATGCAGAGCAGCACTGGCTATACTTCTTCCCCTGCTTTTGGATGCGAGGCTGAAAAGGGGGAAGGAAAAGGGATGCAGCCTGTGGCCAAGATAAGCATCAGTAACATGATTTGTAACTGATGATGCAGCAGCAGTAGGAAGCAGAACACATGGGTAAAGCAGCTCCTGGGAGAAAAAGCAGATTAAGGTTTACCTCCCACAAAATAGGAGCAGGAGCAATGTGAGGATGGGTTGCAATAGGAATCTCAGGACCTAGCTGAGATTGTAGGAGAGGTACAAGTGAGTATATGTATTTATTTATTTTAATCTGGCTGACTCCTGGGCATTTGAGTAATGGAAAACCTGAAACCAGAGAGTCGATAATTTGACATCTTCACAGCACATACCCGTTGAGTAAGCAGGGTCTGGTGACCATGCTTGCATTCACACAGGGATGCTATCTGATAACAAGCCGTTCTCAACCATGAGCAAGCAAGACTGGGGTTTCTTGCCAGGAAGATAGGCCTTCAGAAAATTTGGGGAAACCTGGATTAAGTGACTATGGTTAGTGATGCAAATATTGGAGAGCCCAAGTTAGATTAGTATCCATGGGGAAGGACCCATCCTATCCTCTGCACATCAGAGCTTAGCTTCTTATCTGCCAGTTCCAGGACTTCATTCACCTCTAGGTGCACTTACATTGTATACTACAGCACATGAAAGATTGACCTAGATGGGTGCTAAGTAGTGGCGCCAATCTGCTTCAGTACATACTGCACCATGGGTGTAGTAACCTGTACCAACCATGCTGGTTCTGCAGACATCCCTTTAGGTCATGCCAAGTTCACCAGCTGCTGCTGGCAAACCTTTGGCTGAGGATTTAGTGGAATACTGTGGGATCAGCCCCTCTTCTGACCAAATCTTTACCTCTTGCTGGTATGGCAACAGGAGCAGTCAGGGACACCAGCCAAATAGCTCCCAGCTGCAGCTCCAAGGTCTTCTCATGGTAAGAGAACCAAAAACTGCTTTCAGGGAGGTTTGCTGGGACAACAAATCTGCCTACAACCTCACAGACCCCTCAGAAAACATAACAAAAGACAGCCCCTTATACAGCACAGCCTTTTACCAGAAACTGTCTGATTGGCACTGAAATGTGTATGGTGGGATAAACCCTTCCGTGTGTGATCTGCACAGTTCAGTCTGCTAGAACAAGTCCATGGCCAAGTGCTCTGTGCATACCTCTCTTGGGTAACAGCTGGGCCGAGGTCCAAGGAATCTGTATAAAACATGCTCAGGATTGCTCAGCCAATTAATCTTTTGTAACTTGTGGGGGAAAAAGTGGCATGTGATCATATAAGTAATGGTTGGTCCCTAAGGTGTGTGCACTAATTAAGGTTCAGTGCACAGCAACTGTGTTTGCAGCATTTCCTACCCCACTGAAAAGCTTGACTTTACGGCCTGAATAGATATTTTTTCAGGCCATTTTGTGCATCAGTATTCCTCAACCAAGAAAGGAAGAAGCAGACAGAAGGGCATCCTGGAGCATGATCTGTCCGTGTTGGCCAGGATGAATGGGACCTCTTGTTTTCCAATGCAGACCCCTGCCATGAGTGCTGGTAGAAAGCAATGAAAGGTTGTTGCATGCTTCAAGAGCTCATGCTGCTGGAGAGGTGATGCCTGTCCAGTGTGTTCTGCAAACCATTGCTGGTAGCATGAGAGTTTGGGGGTCTCTTACCAACACCACACCAGGGCAGCAGCCTCCAACCTTTTTCCTTTTTCCTTTTCTTTTTCTTTTTCTTTTTCTTTTTTTCTTTTTCTTTTTCTTTTTCTTTTTCTTTTTCTTTTTCTTTTTCTTTTTCTTTTTCTTTT
>NW_020897694.1:10797440-11025081 GCF_003984885.1 Neopelma chrysocephalum | reverse complement strand
TTCCTTTCCATATTGTCTTCAGCCTGTCACTGTTTCAGGCTTGTCTTCTCCTCCCTGCTCATTTCTCTCAGCCCTCTGCCAACTTGCTGGTTTTCTCTCTTGTTCACTCCAGTTCTCTTGGGCTCCCCCCTCCACACATCCTTCTCCCTCAATGTCTCAGAGTCAGCAAATGGAGAGAAGTGTGGTGAGCACTGAAAGAAGGCAGGAAACACCCAGAGAGACCTATGATGACCCCAGCATATCCTGTGCCAATGATTGCAGGGAAGTGTGTGTTCAGTCCCTGCTTTCACAGGGAGACACGCTCTGCATGGTCAGAGTTCTTTGCTGCCAGCAGCCTACAAATCATTTTTCAAAGGTTTATAACTTGGCCAAATTTGGACAGATTATCCTGGATGCAACACATGGTGTATTTCTGCAAGGGAGGCCCCTCCTGTCAAATTTCAAGCCTTTTTCCCTTCTCTTGTGGGAATGCAAGCACTTTAGAAAGAAAAAGTTCACCAAGATATAATACAGAGGCAGTCTTCCCTTAAACTCTCAGAAGTCCTTGGAACAGTGTGGCAATATCTCAGACAGATTCATGACATGGAAAATATCAACTTAAACAGCCCAGTGATACAGTAAAACCAAATAAAAAAATACATTATAATGTGCAATGTGGGGGTAGTTGGGCATTGACATCAAGGTATCAACACACCAGATAATACCAACTTAATTCATACTAAACTAAAAGGCATTAGGTGAAACTGAAACTGGGAATTGTATACAACAGCCTTAAGGTCTAAAATTTGATGGAGCTTGATGGATGGGTCTGTTAATACATTGACAAAGAGAAGAGGTAACTCCCTCTCAGATTTCATTTTCATTCTTTGCATAATTTGATGAAGTTCAATCTAAAAGAGACACTTTTCTCACCAAAACCCTGAACAGCTGGAGCGACTGGTCTCCCCAGTCCCTGCACTGGACCACAGCCAGGGACATACTTCCACTGTGGCTCCCAGGAAGAGGCACATGCCAGAGGCCAAGTTTCTCTTGTCAGTGGACTGTACAGCTAGTATTTTACATCTACAGAGAGTTGTGTGAACTAAGTTACAATATTTTTTCACAAAATCATTGCAAAGCTTTCAGACACTTTGAACTGGAAACTCATAGTGGGAAATTAATGTTGGGATTTTTTTTCCCGTTCCTCTCTAGTGCTGTTGATGCTTCCCCACCTTAAACAAAGTACGATCTGTACTTATTTTTGTTGTTGAGATGTACTCATTAAAGCTGTCTGTCAGGTTGCTAATTTAAAAAAAATTGCCATGTTAAAAATAAATAAATAAAAAAACCCAGATCATTCATAATTATTCCATTCAATTCCAACCTTTTACTATCTACATTGGAAATTTTATACAATTTATTTCTTCTACTGATTTATTGGAAATTCAGCATTTTGAGTCACAGAATGGAAGATTTTACCTTCAACAAGCTGATTATGATTTTGCAAAATTTCAGTTAGTTTGAAGTTATCAGTCATCATTTTTCTGGTTAGGAATCTAATCGAATTTTATGAATGTTATCAAATGACACAGAATATAGCCAATGAGTGCAGCATGATGCCTGTAATGAAAACTGCCTCTCTCTGTGTTCAGAGGTTTGGGGGAAGGGCTTTATGACTGGATTGGAGAGATTTTAAAATCAGATTTTACTTTTGAATCTAAGTCCTACAAATCTCACCCATAGTCAGCCAAATTCTAAGCTCTTTCCTCTAGATTCCCTTTGTGTTAATGAAGAGGAAATTCAATCCCTCCGGTGGGAAATTGCTTCCAGTTGTGTTTAGTGTCTATCTTTGAATAAGGGAATCACTTTCTGGAGTTGCAACTCTCCTTTACTTTCTCTCTCTTCCTCCACTGATGACAGAAGAGGAGCCTAAATTTTCAAACATCCTGAGTCACTTGGTATAAATACTGTGCTTGAACAAGTGCATACTCTGGTTTCAAACTCATATGGGTGAAATTACAGTCAAGCACAAACATCTGCTTGATCTGGAAGTGATTGCCCCCCTGTACTCAGCACTGGTGAGATTGCACCTCAAGTTCTGTGTCCAGTTCTGGGCCTCTCAATTCAGGAAGGACACTGAGGTGCTGGAGCGAGTCCAGAGAAGGGCAACGAAGCTCCTGAAGGGTCTGGAGGGTAAGTGTTATGAGGAGTGGCTGAGGGAGCTGGGGGTGTTTAGCCTGGGGAAAAGGAGGCTCAGGGGGGACCTTATCCCTCTCTAGAACTACCTGACAGGAGGTTGTAACCAGGTGGGTGTTGGCCTCTTCTTCCAGGTAACTAGTGACAGGACAAGAGGGCATAGCCTTCAGCTGTCCCAGGAGAGGTTCAGGTTGGACATTAGGAGGAATTTCTTCACAGAAAGGGTGATCAAACATTGGAATGGACTGTCCAGGGAGGTGGTGGATTCACCATCCCTGGAGGTGTTTAAGGAAAGACTGGACATGGCACTTAGTGCCATTGTCTAGTTAACATGGACTTGATGGTCTCAGAGATCTTTTCCAACCTACTTGATTCCGTGATTCTATGGAAATCAATGGATGAGAAATATGGACATAACTTTTATGTGAGAGGCACAAATATTTGCCTATCCTTTGTGGGAAAAGGTATTAAGACCTTAGTCCTTTATTTCTTCAACTGGCTCCTGTACCCAGATGTCTTATGTGTGAAAGTGCAGGTCTTCCTGTCCAGCAGGAAGAGCAAGTTCCAATCAACATGGGATGTAAATGGATGCAAATTATGCATTTATCAAACTGAAACCTTTTTCCACTAAAATAAGGCAACACATATACCCTTGCTGGTGCAGAGTATTTTGCAGCTCAATGTTCAGTACGTGTACAAAGCAGAACTTTGCTGAATTACTGAGTGCTGCTTTTCTCCAAACTTCTTTGAAGAGTATTATCTTTGATCACTTTTCAGCTGCATCTCATATTTCACGAGTCTTTGAGAGACAGTTATTCTGAACCTACTTATATAACTTGCTGAATTTTTGTAATTTATACTTTTTGCCAAGGAGTATTACACTCTGTGAGCAAGTAATGGTCAATTGATTTCAAGAGCAAATCCTGTTGGCACTTAAGACAGAAATGATTAGACCCCTTGTTATCAAAGTTCCAAGGTCAAGTCATCAAATATGACTGATTACATTTTCTAATTTTTTTCTATGCTCATTAAAGTGCATTCAAATATTCAGAATCACCTCTGATCATGACATTCAAAACCTACTCTGATGGCTCCTGACAAGCAGAAATGTATTTTCTAATCTTTAACCACATAAACAATAGATAACTGCTTGTAATTGGGTTCAAATTGATTTCAGGTGGCTTCAGAGAAAAGCAATTTCTACAACAGATTAACCTTTTAATTAATGTTTATTAAGGATATTACCAGGTGCAGGAATCCTCCTAAAGCAGAAAATTACAGTTCATTGACATTCATTTATGATAAAATAGCTGATCCATTCCCAGGTCATTATTCATGTATTTATCATCATTTCTTACTCTTCATGAAAATAGCATAAACTCTAATTAACTATTGTAACACTGTATGTTTTAAATACGTTGTTCTATGCTGAATAGGGGAATGGGCATATGAAGATCACAATGTCCTTTGGCACACGTTTTTAGAGAAGGAGCCAGCACACTTTACCACATGCCCCTGTGTGCAGTTTGTTCAGGTATAGGATCAGCCTTCTTTAAATGCTTGTGAGGTACCTCCTTCATGAGGGAAATGCAAATACATGAAGAACTCTGTCAGAGTTCACATACCATAAAAAGCTTCATCCACAGATGAAAGATAGACTGCTTTATTGAGAGGAATTCAACCTGGGCTACAGAGGAATTTATTTTGCTATGTTTGTGGTACATTAATGCCTCAGTGATATAGTGTTTGAATTCAGATCACAAGGAAAGTGATCTCCCAGATACCTTCAGAAATTTTCAACTCTAGCTGAGGTTTGAGATGATCCACCTTAGGCTGATGATAATGCCACCTCTGGAAATATCTCTAACACTACATTAAAAAAAAGGCCCATTATTTTCTGGATGTATCTGTAATACTATATTTATAAAGGGTCATTTATTGGTCATACTGTTCAGCTGTTAACTCCTTCCCTTGTTTTGCTTTGGACAGTTTCAGCTAGTTCTCCCCAAGACACATCTGCCATGGAGAAGGCTGACCCTGGCTAATATGGATGTAGACCAGGACATAACATTTGGCTATGGGGCCAGGATTAGCCCCACAACGTGTAACAGTGTGCAGATAACAACTCTGTGGCTATTACTAATTTGCTGCTGCCCAAGAAGTACTTTGTGCATCCTCAGGCCATTCTTCGGACAAATAAATTGATAAACCTTGTTTTCTCAGTGGATTTATTTTATTTTGTTATAATTGTGGAAGGAGTCACTCCCAAATATTGTACATTGCTTCTCTCCCCATGGCTTCAGTTCAGCTTGCTATATACACAATTCAGGCACCAAGTAAAATTTTTCCCTGAAAACATGTCATTGTTCCACAATGTGCTTACAGTTCTGTAAAATTATGTCAATTAAAAATTTAAAATTGCAGAAGTCTTTTAGTTCTCTTTAATGTTAAAGCTTGTAATTTTCAGAGGAAAACTTTTTTCAGCTACTGGCGGTGTATGTTTTCCTTCCAGCATCCTTCCTGAATTTACAGAAAGGTTGATACTGGGTTGGGGGGAACTCCTGGGCAGACATGGGCACGGACTTTTGTCCAGAAATGGGAGAACTTGGTCAGTCTATGGCTGAAGCTTTCTTGTAGAAGGCAAGGGCTTTTCAGCCAGGAGAGTCAGACTGAGTTTGGAACATCAGAAGTCACACAAGTTGTCTGCAGGAGCAGACAATATTCTTCACATCTCTTTATGACTGATAACTACCTGGATACCTCCCAACAAATGTTACTTTTTCCCTCTTATCTCAGCAGAAGTATCCCATGAACTTCACTGAATATGCATTACTGGAGGGATGTCAAGCATATATACAGGCTAATTACAAATCAGTACAGGCCATAGAACCTTTCAGGGATCACCTACAAGTGTCTTAGAAGTTCAGGCAGAGGAAATCCCATTTTAGAAGTTATCTGAAATTTATATGTACATATATATATGTATCTTCCTACACTTGAGTACTTGGGTTTATCTATTTGCTAAAAAGATTTTAATACAGAAATAAACTGTAAGGGGGCTGGTAACATTTTTGTTCTTGTTTTAAATAGGTTTCCTAATGACACAAAATTCTATCAACTTCCTAAAAGTCCCATTTTCAACCAGTTTAAAATGAAATTCCTCCTACCATTTTCATTCAGTTTCTCTGAGTCATGAAAGTTTGACTTTTTTTTTTTTAGATATCCCAGGAATATGAAGTTCATTTTCATCCACTGAAACCCAAAGGAGAGTTACTTTTTTTTTTTTGTTTAACTTATCTAAACTGCAAAAAGAGAAAAGTGAACTTCTCTGCAAGACTTACACAAGATGACTTAAATAACACAAAGGAAAAAAGTCTATGAAGCTCTATTACTAGGCTCTGCTCAACAATATGCTGCTTCCTGATTAATGTAATTCAACTGTAATGCATGAATAAATTGTAATTTAGATGATTGAACGTATGCACCATCATATCAAAGGCAAAATGAGACTCTTAGGCAATCATAACTCTCTCTTTTTTTTTTTCTTTTTTTCTTTTTTACTCCACATCTTTTTTTTCTCCCCTCTAACAAGGGGATATTTGTATGTCACACCTTATTCTAAGATTGTCTGTAAAGGCAGGGCTTGTTACAAGGCAGAACACTGACAAATCATGGGGAAAGGACTACATAGGTACAAATACAACCAGTTATGTGGACAACCAAAACCATGTTACAACCTGTTAAGCAAAAAGAGAAAGGAAAAGTAAGCTGCTGTTGTTAAGGCACCACCCCGCAACACACAAGAACTGGATTCAAGTTCTTTCTGCGCAAGAAAATTCCTCTGACTCATCAGACACATGCTTTCTGTGGTGATTTGCGAGATACCAGGCTGAATGAGAACTGAAATAACATCTAGGCTTTGAGGATCTGTGAACTAGGTTACATACCTTTGCAGAGTCCACATATATTGCAGTGTCCTGGAAGCAAGCTCAGTTGTTCATCTTTTACCACTCTCATTCCAAAGAATCAGAAGTTATTTCGAGATCAATGCCTCGCAGTGCTGCAGGTACCCAAAGAGGGTTTGGTGCAGGGCTCAACCACAAACAGGCACCAGGGGTATAAGCTCATGGACCCTGTAGTTGCTCAGCCAATGTGGCAAAGCAAAAGTTTACTTAAGAAAAATGGGACTACCCACCTGAACAAGCCCACCTCACAGGTATCTGAGACACCACCTCTGACAACCTTTTCCTCAAGCAACCAAATTCATCTTAGGTGGGTAGCCCACCTTGAGCTTACTCCTGGTTCTGACAGTAACTGTGAGACAGAACTGTTCCTTGCCTTTCTTTTTCCTTATGCTGGTGTTCCCTTAGCCAGCTTTTCAGTTTTTCCTAAGTGCCTTGAGACCATCTATTGATTTTCCGACACAGTCATTTACGACCATGAGGGGAAAAAAATAAAAATGCTTATATGTTTAAATGAATGCCTCTTCACTGAGGAAGAAGTGACATAAAACATCAGCAAAGACCAGTTACTTATTGGGAACTTCCGATATCATTATACTTTTCAAGCATAGAATCTGTAGTTCTCAGATAACAATATTGATTGTATGTGGAAAAAAACACCAGCAGCCTAAACTGATGTTCTCTGCTCAACAATATGCTGCTTCCTGATTAATGTAATTCAACTGATGTTCTTAGTACATTTATTTTGGAATGGCAATTAACTGGTTGGTCATCAAATTGTTGGAGAGGCAGCAAGAAACATGATTATGGGTAGGTTACAACAGCAGGTAGTATTGGGATGGTTCTTGGCTTGGACAGATTGTAGCTATTTCAGATGAAGAAGTTGGTGATATAGGGCATCACCTTGGGAAAAATGGCTTTAATTTAGTGAATGCCACTAAATTTTTCGTGATGTTATAGAAAATACTCTAGTTGTGTGTATATTGTATCTTGTGGTCTGCCAGGCACTTTACTTTAAACATGGTATCATTACAGGGAGAACCACAAAAATGCTTTAGAATCTTTGGAAAAGTGAAGGGGAGAAAAAAAAACTCAAGAGATACAAGAAGGGGGAGGGAAAAAAGCTAAGGAAAGAATAGAAGATTTGTTATCCATCCTGTTCTTGGAATCTGAACCAATGGGGATAAGACAACAAAGACGCATATTTATGAAGCACAATAAAAGGCCTCTGTGCAGTCATGTCTGTGCAGAGCAGATGAGCAGTGGAGTTCTGGGAAGAATTACATAAGGCGTCTTGTGTACACGTGCCTGTGAACACAGGAACATTCATTTGCACACATACCCAGAGTGCATGCCCAGATGATGCCCCTCTTCACATATAAAACCTCTCAGTCTTAGTCAAGAAACTCTACAAACACTTCAGATGCAACACATGAGAAGTCCTGTTTCCTTTAGTGCCAAACCACCCAAGTCAAAAGCAGCCTAAGAGCAGGACTGTGAGTAACTTTTCTCAGAAACAAGGCTATTTAGCCTGGCTTTAGCTCAAGAAATCCAAGAGTAATTATACACAGACATTTAAGTGTATACTGTGGACTTCACAGGCTGCAAGAAAGGCAGCTTACATGCACATCTATTCAAGAGGACTGTAAATTAGAGAATCTGCTAGCAAGATGCTTTCAGATGGATTTGTTGTGTGTGTCCATAGCAGCTTGCCATGTGTCCCATTTGCAGTTCACACAGCTTCCAAAATATCAGTGCAAGACTAGTGTCCAAGTAATAACTAGAGTATATCTTCTCTGAGTTAAATTTCAACAATTAGAACTATCTGGACAACCCAAAGCTCTTGCACTCTCATCCCCTCTCATATTCCTGCTGTCCAGTCTTTAATTATTCTATTGTGCTGACTACCTAGCACAATAATTCCTTCATCTGAAACCTTAACCTTTTCTTTCCATATGAGTGCTGTCTGGATGTATGTCATCACGAACGTGTCCTGCTACACATCCATTTTCTTCTTTCTCCCTTGTTCAAGCTTCCACATCTTTAACTATCTCCTTGCCAGATGTAATAATCTGTCCTAAAAGAGTTCTTGATTTTCTTTACAGCTTTTACAAAATTAACTTCCTTTTTTTTCCCTTGGGTTTTCAGAAATAGGTGATCACTGGTATGTGATGAGATATGCTGAAGAATCTTGCTTTTTCCCTTTCTCTGGGTGACCCATACATTTTCTACTCCGTCCTCTTGTCTTTAGATGTCTTTAGCGAAAGAACTCCTCTGCCATAATATATTCATCTCTATCTCTTATCTCTGCTAACATCTCCCCAGGAACAAAAACCAAGTCTGCATCCGCACCAAACTCCCTCCACATGCATAACACCCCATCCATGTTGCAGAAGGGAATGAGAAGGACGTGAGCTGTTTCTTGGTTAATTTCTTTTGGCACTCCGGAGATCACTGACTAGTGCTGTCTACTGAGGTAGCTGCGAGTTTCAGCTCCCTCCAACTATCAGAATTTCCCAGCATGATTTCCTCTTCATCCAGTAGTTAATAGATTTGTATGCTCATTAGTTAGGCTGAGAGAGCTATTTATATTGCTGGTTGGCTACCATGTCTTAGCTGTGCAATACCACTGTACAGTCTTGTAGGCCCTACAAGTGTTTCTGTGTTGTAGCCCTTGGCCCCTTTCACAGCCCAGAAATGTACCTCTGGTCCAGAAGTGTAAAGGTGTTTATAAAGGACCTCCTCTGAGCAGCCAGGGCTGATTGTAACAGGCCAGCATCAGATTCCTGGAAAATGAGAGTGAATTTTTAAAGCGCTGCCAGACCATAGTTGGAGATTTGAGCTAAGTGTTTAGCTCCTGGATATAAATGGGCATCTTTGTCTTAAATGGAGAGTTTTCCATAAGAGCTGCAAATTTTCACCTCAGTGTGTCTTAGCAACCTCGTAAAGCACAGCCTAGACAGTGAAAACACCTCAGAAACATTTGCAGAGGAAATCAGTAACCTAATAAGATAGAACTCACCTGGCCAGTTGTAGGTATCTAAAACAAAACAAGCTTTCTTCTTAGCCAGTAGAGGACAATATGCACTTACAAGGTGCAAAATATGTGATATTCATTAACATGGGACAAATTTTGTCTTACAACAACCTATTTCTCTTGGTGACCCACAGGAGGAATGACAAAAGGATCAACTCAGACACAAAATATACTCTGGGCTTCCTGTAAGTCAGGGCAAGGTAAAGCCCACCTCAGTGACAGGTTGGTCCTCTGAATATCTGTGCTGACATTTCAGACTGCTCGTTGGTTTTGCCTGTGTGCATGATTGACACATAGAAAGGGACTTGGCTGGGGAAGGAGCACAGCCAAAGGCCAATGCTGGGCACTGTGCCAGCCAAGATGGGTGTCTCTGACCTTAGGGACCACGAACCTCATTACTGATCTGTGATCCCATGTAACTAAGCTACACCTTCCCATAAGATTCCTCTTTTCTCCATCCCTGCGTCCTTTCTCTCTCTACACCTCCACTTGTGGATTCCCTCTTCTATCATCGGTAGCTCACTATGGAAGCCCAGAGGAGATGGTGTCTGGAACACATTGCAGGAAAGGAAGAGGTGAAAGAAGATGCTGGTGTGTGTGGCATGGGAGGGTGCTGGGCAGTAGAGTATGATACTTGCTGTATAGGAGTTGCAAGGCCCTTCATATACTTAGTTCTCATACAGGCCATAAGTAATTGTCCTGGCTACTTTCCCAGATGGTTGCTGCGAATGGTCCTGGCACACAGGGTGGATGGCAGATCAAGGTGTATCCCAGCCAGATGTGCTGGGAGCGTGGGGTCACAGGGCAGGAGGAAAAGCCCAGTGCAGCACTGTGTAAGGGTGCTGGACTGCATCCTCCTTGCCTGGGTGCTGGGACAGGAGCCTTCAGAGCTAACATCCCCTCCATAGAGGGCAATTCACATAGATTTTTACTTTGTATATGAAGCCAAAAAAATCACATTCCCTGTGCTGCAGACTTCTCCGGGCACTTTCTGTCTTTCAGTGTTACCTTCTGTGAAGGATATTCTAAGGTAAGAAAATGAAGTATCACTAGCCAGACCAGTTCTGCACATTGAGTGTGGGCCTGACACACAGATGCCCAGCCCCGTACACTTACCAATAGCTAACTGAAGCCAGCAGAAACCCCATATGCTGTTTGGACTTTTGTTTTTTAACACACAGGCTGGAGAGAGGATTTCAGTCTTTTACCTGGAGCTTGACTTTAGGGAGCAATTGCAGGAAAAATGAAGTGACTGTACCATAAAAAAACACAGTATTCCTGTATTATGTACGCACAAACTACAGAGCCACATATACCCCACTCAGCTGCCTGTGGTTGCAGGTAACTTACCCAGGCAGCAAAAGGTAGAAGTGAGGACCCATGCCAGACTCCCCAAGAGAGCTGGGGAGAGCAGGGACCAGTTCTAAGTCTGTAATAGGACTTTAGAAAATGCCCCAGCAAATGTCCTGAGAGTTCAGGCCTAGGCACAGATATCAACAGTTCTAGCATTGCATATGTCCATTCTTAACAGGAATTTGCTAATTAGGGCTGAGTAGCCTAAGGAGAAGAGTTTTTACAGACACAGTCCAAGAATGACCAACCTCAGAAACCAGCTGCAAGTGGCTTGGCAATATGATTTTATCTGGGCAGAATGAGTTCATAATTGGAAACTGCCCCAATATTTCAGTCAGGTGAATGTTTACTTCTCTTGAGGAGATCTCTATCACATAAGACATACCTACATCCTAGGGTATGTGAAACCCCCTGCAGGTCTCCTCCTTGGATGGAGGGAGAGGAGTGTGAGAGAGATGAAAGACAGAATGTTTCCATCTGAGCCTCAGCTATCCACTCATTTGGAAAACTCAAGCTGGTACTCTGTGGACCAGCCAGCACCTCAGAGTCAGGCTGTAGATGTTGATCCACAAACCTCAGTGGCCTATCCTGCGCCAAAAGCACAAAACCAAACCACAGGATATGGGTACAGCACTTGAAAATGTTAAACCGGAGGAAACAACCCATTGAAAAACCAAAGAGCTATAGACCTTTAGAGACAGCAATAGAAATAGAAATTTGCCTTGATCAGTTCTCTAATCTACATCACAGGGGCTTCAAACAATTGATTTTTTGCTGTATATCCTGCACCCACAGGTTGAACAGAGCTTGTAGCATTTGGCCAGGCAGGAATGATTAACCAGGTGACTTCAGCTGCAAAGGCTCACGTCTGACAGTAGCAAAAACAGATGTGAAAGAAAGAGCCTAGTGTTCTCAATCTAAAATACTGGCTCTGTTCTTTCTGGGGCTAGTAATTAAAAAAAATGAGAAGCAAAAGTAGGCATGCTAAAGCTAATTTCACGGCTCAGAAGGGTCAGATAGCAGGACCTCAATTCCAGGCAAAGATCTTCCCATTTCTGATAGACAGAGGCTTGTTATTCAATTTCCAGCTCCACTGGCTTCCTTTCTCCATCAATTTTCCAGACACCATAAGTGTCTGAGGACTGAGCTCAGGTCTGAGTGCACTGAAGGGCTACAAGGCTGATGGTGAACCAAGCAGTTGCAAACATGCAAATTCCTTTCCTAGAGGAACAGAGAGGATGGAGATTAGGATCAAATTTTGACTTCCTGAAGGCAAGTAGCCCTATCTTCCTTAATCCAGCAGACCAGCTCAGACCCTTGCAAAACATGCCACGGATTTTTGGTTTTTTTATTTTCTGTCACTCTGGTGATTAGACAGACAACTGGAGCCATTTCTTTGTAATAAAACATTTGTGAACAGGCTATAATGAGTGTTCTTTGCCTCTAAGGTCTAGACAACATTGGCTTCAAAATGAAAATAGATGTGCCAACTTCACCAATTTCATATAGACACTCACTGCAAAAAATTTTTAGAAGTGCTTTCATATTACAACTGAAATCAGGTTTTAGTGTCACATATGTGTTTTGGGACTAGCTGAATAGGGACTAGCTAGTATTTACAATAAGCAAGGGAATAAGTCTCCAAGTTAGAGGAATTACTATTTAGTATTCATTCTCCTGCTATAAATCTTACCCAACCAGGAAAGGGAAATAATTTCAAATTACATAAACAGCAGATGAACATTAAAAAATCAGATATTAAATTTGCTCAGATCTAATAGGTCTAATGAACTTTTACCAGTATTTTCACGTTCGAGAATTGCTCCTGCTGAATCTGCTTGGGATTCATACCTCTACCATCTCATACTTGTTGTACGTTTAGCACTTGACTACAACTGGGACAAAAAATCTCAAGTTTTTCCCAACAGCAAAGATAACATATTAAAAAACAACAGTGTGGATGGGCACTAATTCTGATGCTGGTTCAAGTTACCAGGCCAGCCATTTATTACCTGAAAGTGGGAACAAGAAAATTTCTGTTCCTTACATATTCTTTGATTTAAAGAGCACTAGGAATTATAACATCGGATGTACTTCTAAAGCATATTCTAACCTGTGGTGGAGTTTTGTATTGTATATAATATCAATATAAATGGAGAATATATAACACATCAACATTTTGTGAGACCGATGACTGGAACATGGATCCAGGAATCTTGGCCAGTGTTTAACTGAAAATAAACTTTTCACACAATGTGGTACGTAAAGGACCTACTTCTGTCTTTGGGTGTATAAGCTAGGGAAGGTTATGCAGAAGTAGGGAAGCAACATTAAGAGGTATTTGTAATGTTAGAGAGACATTTATAAATTCTATTCTGTTTTGGTACACATATTTTAAAAAAAAATAAATAAAAAAGATGGTGAAACTAGAGAAAGGAACTCTCAAGAGCTAATATTCTGGATAACAGTGATGGTGAGAGTCATATCATCTAATTTCAGTTGCCAAAAAGCTAGGTACCTGATCCAAAATAGAAGTGCAATTCATGGAGGCAGATATCATCTCCAGAGAATGATTCATCTCATTCTAAGGAAGGTGTCTAAAATGAGTTGGATGAGTCTTCTGAATGAATCGTCTTTCCTCATTTTCTGCAGAACTGTGAAAAACTACCTTAGGCTAGATGCTTCTCATGTTTAGGTAGCAGAAGATACATCTCATCCCAAGTGACTACACTTTCCTCCCATGTGTTTAATTTAACCAAAAGGAGTCTATAGCTGATTTGATTATACATACCACCTTGAGGAGGTATGAGGGTTTGGAAGAATCTTAATTAAGGGTGTGGTGGGTTCTCCCTCATGTGAAAAGAGGTGTGCTGTAACTCTACAGCAGAATCTGAAGGTGGTGCAAGATACATCAGTGTAATCATGAGCCTGAGATTATGGAGGTTGGACCAGATAACTGAAGCAGTCTATCCCAGCTTTTAGCTCTGTATATAAGTTGATACCCCTCAGAGCAAAGGATATAAGCAAAGCATGAAATAAACTAGGGGACAGTTTGTCAAATTAAAATCTATATGTCTTTAATAAAACTTCATTCAAGGAGATTTCCCTGACACCAAAATAAGCATTTACATCTGCATGAAGGTTATTTTAAAATACCCTTACTTTACTCTACAATTCTAGTCCTATGTCCTAGGAGGAAATGAGGCTCACTTGGGTTTACAGGTGGCTTTAGATTAGCTTTTCTGGTCTGAAAGTCAACAACACTTGATGCCTTTAAGGATAACCAGCCACTGCTGAAGCAAGTTAATTATATGAGGGCAGCTAATCATTATTAACTAATAATTTTGGGGTTTTAAATCCACAGATGTCATGTCCCTTAGTGAAAGTGTATTTTTAGTTGTGCAGCACATTGGCCTTTCCTGTCTCTGTTTGCTCTGAAATTAACATTAATCAACTTTTGGCTCTATGCATGCAGTATCACCCCAACCAGGCGATTACAGCAAATTTCCAGAATAAAGATCAAAAAAAAAAGGTCAAGTTTAAAACTCCCTGCTTTCAACCTTCTGTGTTTGGTCACTTATTTCTTCTGGTACTGTGTCTAGTACTCATTAGTGACACTGAAAGTCAAGGACGTGCATGCCTAGAAATGTATCATTTTCCCTAGCACATCAATCAGTTAGTACAAGCCATTACCTCTCCCTACGCACCTGGCCTCTCATAAAAATAATGTAACATAGGCTGCATATAAAATGCTCTATGAGGCAGGAAGATCATCCCAGAACCCTTCCATGGGCTGACAACTTTTGCAACAGCAGTCGTTCCTTTACATTGGTGAGAAAGGACATATTTAGCTGTTATATTACAGGCAAATTATATGGAGAAAAGCAATAATATTTCAAATTATTACCACTTAGAAACCCTCAAAATAGTTACAAACAGACACAAACAAACCTACATATGTTGTTGTGTTCTCGAAGTTCAGAAAAAGCCTCAGTGGTAGAAGGCTTAGTTCAGTTGAAAGATGCCACATACTGTGAAAATCCCTGTAGAACCACAAAATATGGCTGGTAAGATGGACATAAATTATAAATGCTTTTTTTAGCAAAACTGACAAACAACACAACACTCTTATCACTATACCCCATTCCCTCAAAAAACCAAAACCAACCAACCAACCAAAAAAACCTCATAAACAAAACAAAACAAAACAAACAAAAACCCCCAAACAAAACCAAGCAAACAAACAACCCCACAAAACAAACAAACAAACAAACAAAAACACAACAAAAAACAACCCAGAAACAACTCCTCCCCAGAAAAACCCAACTTGTTGCATTTTCATGGAAAATCTTACTTCCCAGACAACCACTGCAGGTAAAGGATGCTCTTCACCTACTGCTCATGATATTCAGTGCAGGTTTTGTTTTTTCCCCATTTTTAGTCAGTGAATGCAGTGCAAATTGATGTTAAGCAAAAGTTTCCAGCTCTGGTTCCTCTGCAACACATATTTGCAGAAGTTCATGTGTGGAACAGGGTTGCTCTTCCTGACATCTATAGGAAGAACATTTCCTACTCCAGAAAGGAGTTTTTTGACAGTTCACAGGTGACAGTTTTTATAGGGTCAGCCCAAAAGTGAGGAAGAGGACAGTAAAACCTGCTGTTCCTCCAGTATTTCTAACTCGTCTCCCTCACCTTCCTGACTGTTGCACCATTCTTGGACTCTGCAGGCTACTCAGCAAGCTTTTCCTCCACTCTGACATATATCTAATGGCACAGGTCAGGAACCTGAGCAGTGTAGGCTAGTTTTGATAATAACTACTTCCCTGCCTCTGCCATTGGGCTAATACCTGTTGTTTCTGGTATCAATTTTATGTCTCAGTAGTCCTCCTGTGGCCCACACATTATATCCCAAAAGCCCCCACCCCATATCCAAGATAAAGAGAGGCAGCACAACCTTCTTCTTTGAGAATAAAACTGGACTTCGTTGTGTTTAGCTGTAAGAAGCTCTACATCAGGTCTTCTCAGACTCACACCTGTACCAGGCTCCTCACTACTGTCACCACAGCCACACGTGCAAGAGGCACTGAGCCTTGCAGGCAAATGGCCAGTCAACTGCAACAAGGCACAAATTTACCTCCAGGTCTTCGTCTTTAAACAGCTGACTATCCATGATGGACTTTGTTACTCAGTCCTTCTGCCACATTCCTTCCTCACACAGCTTTATGACAACTCTGGGTGCCACACAGTAAATTTTTGTCATAGCAATACAGCATGTCAGAAGACAAAGTTCATAGCCTCACCCACTCAGTGGGATGCATGACTCAGATAGTGATAACTGGTGAATCATCTAATAGTCACCCAGAGTACTTTTTGCATGGGCACTTGCAGGGAAAACCTTTTGACAGTAGATAGGTAGTTCTTCACTTTCTGTGTCAGTACCGAAAGTCAGCTAATGACTCTATCTGGCATAAAAGGAAGGGGGAGGTTGGCTGCTCAGTTTTCAGATTTGTTACTCAACTGAGACAGAAGTCATTACAGATCCAGGCGTTATCAAATTATTGTTTCTTTGAAGAATAACATTTTTATATGACCTTTTAGCTCAGATTTATTAATAACGATTGCCTCCATAATATTTGAAAATTCATCTGGTAAGGGACAGTGTAGACTCTTGACCAGATTAGAAATGTCACAGAATATGATACATGCATAATGCCTTAACACTAAACTAGAAGAACAGAAATTTATGAGTATTGAGAAAATTAAGTATTATACCAAACACAGGTAGAGAAAATAAGGGAATCTGAAATCTATCTCTAAAAATTACTAAAATTTAAGGTTTTTTTCTTCACCATCTCCTCATCTCTTTCTCCAGCACTCAAGAACATGATAAGTTTCTTGTGAACCAAACTTACTTTTCCTTCTCTTAGGAGCACCAGCCATTTTATTCCCAGTAATCCTTTTTTGTTATTGGGCCCAGAGAAAACATAACAAAACTTGTAAATAGTTCATCCTATCTGGAAGCATATTTGCATATTCCTTCTATTAAACTTGTCTTACAGATCTGCAAAGTAAATATCTTTTTTGCCACTGTCTTCCTTCAACATGGACCTGCCAGGTTCCTTAATCCCACATGTTTAGCTCTGCCATACCCTTGCCATTTACACAATCATTTTTTGAAAATGGGTTACCAGACATTTCTCACATTATCTGGAATAGAACACCCATTTGTCATTTCCTAAAGTGACTGGAATATCTATCCTCAAATACAGTGTTTTGCCTCATCTTTCCTGGATTGCCCTTCAGCTCATCTCCATCTAAATAACTCATTGCTGATGAACCCTTACCTTGCCTGCACCTCATTACAATGTATGTCATTCATTTCAGATCTAAATTTATCCCTCCTGCTCATAGACATCATATTATCTGACTGCAAACTACTGAAATCAGAAATGCTGAGTCCTAAGTCTGAGGTTATGGAAAATTTAGTACATGTTAAGAATAATCACATATAATTAAAGTTTTCTCTTCTATTTATATCACGTTCCTCATTTAAAGTATCAGCTAAACATTTCACAGGTCAGTGTCAAAAACTATGAGATTTTAGCAGTTTCTGAAAGCAGGACGGGCCACAAATTGTCCCACTAAGTAAATCATACTGGATGGCTCACAGTAATAGGTTACGAAAATTGTTTCTAGGTCACTCACCTCAAATATGCTCTGGTTGCCAATTCCTGAATTTCATTGCAATCTAATTATGCTCTATGTGCATCCAGAGGTAAACAATTTGGTCTTACTCTGTGACTAAGGTTTGAATGATCATGTAAGTGGAAACTCAGCATCACTCCTTTCAGTGATATTCTGACAGAGGTGAAGTCTTTAGAAGCTCTGTAGAGTGGACTGTGTTACAGAAGTTGAATAGTATTGTAGTAGATGGTCCATTAATCCTTTCACTTATGTTCTGTTATTCCTTTCCTTTGTGACCCTGGGCTGATAGAGAAATTATTGTCACATTAGTCCCCTTTCCCCACTCTTTCGTCTTTTCTGTCATTTTCTGTTGGGAAAACCATCTCTGAATTGAAGACTTCTGTGGTTGCACTAACTCCAAGTACTTGCTTGAGATGAGCTTTTGGCCCACCCCTTAACAAGTGCAGTTAGACAGAACTGTAATTTTTCTATGGCATAAAAGAATTTGAACAGACAAAACTGCACATGCTGAGAAATGAAACTTTGTGAATGTGAGTGCAATTTAATTAAAGCTGTAAAGAGGCCTGAAGGAAAAAAAAATAACGTATTATTAGCAGCTTGAATCCAGAGCTGGCCATAGGTCTGTACGACAAGCCAGCTGCACTTTTGGTGTGAAAAGGAAGCTGGCCAGTGGCCCTTACCCAACTTAGCTTCCAAAACACACCCTTTCTCATGCCTCCCTACCTTGTGGCACACCTAGCATTAAAAAAGCTTCCAGTAACTCTGTGCCTCTGGCCTATATAAAATGAAAGAAATTCAAGTCTAAACTTGCCTGCTCTTGCTTTCGGAGGTAATAAATGCACAGGGCTGTGCTAATAGAAATTCTGCTATACAACCACAAGGATAAAGCCTACCACTTCTGAGCAACAAGCATTTTTCCCCTTTAACTGTCTAATTATTCTTTTTTTTCTGATTGTTACCCGATACAGAATCTACCAGCTACTTTCATGCTGTACCATGATGACAAGCTTTTGTCCTTACCATGAATATTCAAAAGGATATAAGAACATCTTGGACCCTGCTGCAAAGTTAAAGGCATAAGCTGGAGCCAGACTACTCCGTACTAACACTGTTGGAAATGTATGGGATGTTAACCAACTCACCTTGATGTCAAAAGACACAGCTCATGAGAATCTACCTAACCTTTTCTGTATTCTCTGAATCAAGTGAATAGCAGAGTCCAGACTTAGCACATAAAAATAACAAAAATTTGCAACGATGATTGGAAAGAAAGTTGGAACTGCAATGGTCATCAACAACTTTCATCAAACAGCTCCAGCTTATCTTCTTGGCCTCTCTGGTCCAAACCCATTTATCTCCATCCTTTGCTTTGATTACTTTTAATGCAATTTAGGAATATTATTGAAGAGAATG
Organism: Neopelma chrysocephalum; assembly: GCF_003984885.1. Classification (NCBI taxonomy): domain Eukaryota; kingdom Metazoa; phylum Chordata; class Aves; order Passeriformes; family Pipridae; genus Neopelma; species Neopelma chrysocephalum. The sequence goes on along the minus strand of NW_020897694.1, from coordinate 11,006,436 downwards.
CTATTTAAAATTGCATAACTTGGCAGTTAGGCAGTTCTCTAATTTTTTTCCTCATTGATCATCTTGGAATGAAAGAAGATGAGGAGAACTGCAAAAGGAATAAATCTTTCATAAAAGATTGTGTGGAAAGGATTCATTCAAACCACCTGATTTCATGTTCTTGTGTGTGTGCGTGTGTGTTTATGATTTATTGAAGACTAGAAAGAGAACTGGAAATGGCAAAATAAGCCTTCTTTAGGATGAATAGGTTCCACAGGTATTCGTATAAATTAATCCATTAGTGGGTAATAATATGTCTTTTATATACAGTACATAACAAACGTTTTCCTGAGTGAAAACTTCTGAAGAATCAGATCACAGAAGTTCACACCTCAGCTGGATCACAAATCTGTGGGACCAAAAGGCGGCATTTCCAGCTCCAAAAGCAGAGGGGAAAGACCATAAGGATAAGGGTTACCTCGTGGCTAGTCAGCCACTAAGGGGGACCACGTAATGCTGGTTAACCTGGTCCATTCAGCCTGGAGAAGAGGAGACTGAGGGGGGACTTCACTGCAGTTACAACTTCCTCATGAGGAGGAGGGGCAGACACTGATCTCTTCTCTGTGGTGACCAGTGACAGGACCCAAGAGAATGGCTGGAAGTTGTGTCAGGGGAGGTTTAGATTGGATGTTAGAAAGATGTTCTTCACTCAGAGAGTGCTTGGTCACTGGAACAGGCTTCCCAGGGAAGTGTTCACAGCACCAAGCCTGACAGAGTTCAAGAAGCATTTGGGTAATACTCTCTGACACATGGTGTGACTCCTGGGGATGGTCCTGTGCAGGCCAGGAGTTGATCCTTGTGAGTCCCTTCTAGCTCAGAGTATTCTGTAGTTCTGCGGTTCTGTAATAAGACAGAAATGTCTGCTGCTGTGCCCACCAGGCAGTGTTGACAAGACTGGACTGTTCCCAGATGAAAACCAGGAAGCTGAGAAGAAGTGAGCCATGCTGTGCCACTTGCTCTGGCCAGAGAACAGGCCCTAGTCCCACAAAATTTAATAGCATGGCCATAGCCAAAGATTTAAGGTAGTTTCCCCATGGAATCATGGGTCCCTTTTCCTTCTCTGATGCCTTCTCTTCCACTTTGTGGTACCTTGCTCACTGTAACTATTCTAAGTCAGCCTGTTTCTAGAAGAAGGACCATGTACTGAGTTTTTACACAGGTGTAGCTCTGAAGGGCTCCCACATTATTTCTGTCCTTTTGGAGTCTCTCTCACTGTGAGTCACAACAGTAGTTGTCAAGTGGTCTATTAAACTCAAGTTCAGTTTACACAGTCAAAAAAGCCTTTGAGGTTTGATAACAGTGTTTATGGGATGGAGCGCAAAATTAACACACCCAGGTGTATGGAGCAAACCTTTTCATCATCAGTTTTCACTTTGTGACCCTCTTTGGACTCTAATTATGAGAATGATTCTGCATGGGCTTCCCCCCAAAACTAAGTGTAATTTCTCAAAAAAAGAAAGTGAAGTATACACCAGTATGTGTTATATGGATCTAGGTAAAACACCTAAGGCTGTAGAGCTAATGCATAGTATGGACTGTGCATTGTGAACATAAGTCCACTCATGCCAGCTCACTCCTGATATCTCCAAAGAGATCACAGATGAAATACAAAGGGTAAGAATTTTAAGAGTTACAAGGGGAAGGAAATGCTGAGAAAGAAATAGAAAAATCACAAATATCAGGGAAAAGGGAGGGAAACAAAAGAAGAGGGATGCAAAGCAAAAACTCTTTTGTTTCCAATTGAGTGCAGATTTTCCCACCAAATAGTTTCCTGTTTACTTGTTGCTATGAGATTCTGTTAATGGGAAATACAATAAATGTCAGTCCACTAGACGATGGAGAATAGGTTTTGTCAAACAACTTTCAGGTCATTAGAAACACAGAAAAATAAGTATGGAAGGAACTTTGGAGTTCATATCCTCACTGAAGCATTGTTTGGTTGGTAATGTGTTTGACTTAGCACAACACATTCTTTAAAGAAAAGCATTACACAATAGCTGGCTCTAACTTTAAAGCTGGCCTTGTTTTGAGTAGGGGCTATATTCTATGAGCTCCAGAGGTCTCTTCCAAGCTATATTATTCGATGGTAATATGAATAGAATGATGATAAATGGGCAGAGGATTACTGGAGTGAAAATCTCAAGAAGTCTTGAATGGAGATGAATGCTGGTCATTGAATAAAGGTTCCTGTATGAGTGGATGACAGATAAAATATTCTGCAACATTTTGACAATGACCTAAGATCTAATACAGAACTACTGCTGGCAAAATTTGTAGGTCATATTGATGGGAGAAAGGGCAGATGATGCAGACCAAGTGCTTGGAGAATCCACCTAGCTTAGTTTTTAAGGCTCACTAGTACAGACAAGAACAAAATTAAGTGTATGGCAACAATGACTGCAGGATGGACTGACAGAAATGAGGACCATAACGTGGACAGCAGTAAGGTTGGAAAGGACCTCAAAGTGAAAATGTGCAAGCATTGCTGCAGAAACTGCCTTTGCGAGTTTGTGATCACAAGCACAGATAAAAAACCTGGCAGAAAGGGGAGAATAAGGATGGAACAAAAATTTGAAGTATGAAAGTGAAGGTTAATCCTCAGGAAAGTAATCTCTGGAATAGAAAAGAGCTACAAAAATTATTTAAGGGCTGGAGAAAGTGCCTTACAGCATGACTCTTAACAAGGTCAACCTGTTTATCTTCTCAAAAAGTAGACTGAGAGGCGATTTTATTGGTGTGTAAGCACATTCATGAGAAGACAATAACAGATAAGAGCTCTTAAGTAGAGAAAACCAGAAAGGAGAAAAGTATCTGCAAACTGAAACCAGGCCAATTGTGCTTGTGAGACACAGCCTACCTTCAACAGGAAAGGTAGAGGAAAAAAATTATGACAGTAGCAAGAGCACTGCTTTTCTCTTTTGTGTGACAGTAGAAGTTAACAGGTTTGAAAAAGAGCAGATGGGAAAACTGTAATGGCCTATGATCTTTTACTAAGACGACTGGCCTTGTGAACTAATTTACATTTACCCTTATGCTCTGCTTTTTGCTTATTTCTTTCATAGCAGTGGTCTTTAGTTTTAGAGTTGTTCGTTCCCATCAAACAACTTACTTGTCAAGTCCTTCATGATGTTAGGACTGAACTCCTAAGAGCAGAGATGGTTTTTGTTACTGAATAGGAAGTTGAGTGCTACTTAGGGCACAAAACGGTGACTTAGGAGGCCCTTGCTTTGCCTCAGCTTTGATTTGTGACTTTGGATAGGTCACTTGGGTGTAAATTCTCAGAGGTACTCAGGTGTCTTAATGCCCTCTGAAGCCAAGGATTATTTCAAGGGAAGCTGAGTGTCTCTCTGGTTTTAAAGTCTTGTGTTTGAAATCTCTCAGTACAGCAACAAACCTCCGCTTCAGACACTTGACAAGGAAACAGCACTGTGATACTATTTGAGCATCTCCAGTAAGTAGAGTATCCTATAACATGCTTTGTTTGTTGCGTAGGTCACTTGGTCATAATTCGGTATGTATATATGTACCTTACATGATTAAAATCATAACCTGCCATTAGTAATTTCCTCTATCTCCTCTGGATTTTTTTGTAAGTAAATAAAAAAAAATTCTCCAAAAGTGAAACAGCAGCATTTAGTTAGGGCTGTAATTTTGCTCGGGCATTTCTTTCAAGGTGTCACTGGTTGCTTAGGTCAAAAGTAATGGAAACAGCAACATATGAACCACTGATTTGAACCCCAAATAATCTCTATTTTTTACTGTAGTGTGAATTGGCAGGCTTGATTATATTCTTTCAACATCATGTATCAGATAGAATAATTTTCATACTAATGCCAGATTTTGAAAAACAGCTTTATTCCAAACTAAAGGGAAACATCAGTGAGATAATTGGGCTGGAGAGTCAGAGCACTGTTGTTAGGGATCTGGAGCCTAACTTCCATGTCAGGTATGCAGCATCACTGACACCTCTGTGGTTCAACTGGAAAAAAAAACCCACTATTCCAAATCTGGTTAAGAACACATTGTGAAGTTTGCTAGAATTGAAGATGTGTTATATATTTTGCCTTGACAATATTTCAGTAGGGTTTTGACCTACTTTGCTAGTATGCTTTTCAATTAATATAGATCAGAAATCCATTCAAAAATAGCTAAAATAATGGAATATGTGGAAAGTTAATAAAAATGATAGAGTATTATTTTGTAGCTGAGTATGCCTCAGTAATTTATTTTAAACAGATGTCTTCAACACAAGTTAGATTAAATCAAATATATATAAGTATGTGATATCTGAATTACACACTATTGACAAAACAATTAAATGACAAGAATTTCTCTCCATGAGTTTGTGGGGGTCACATTATTCATGAGCAGTAAAACCAGCAATGATTCAAAAAAATGATCCCAGACAAGAACGAAGTTATGGGGCAGTAGATGCAAATTTCAAAGTCTTTGCTCATGCTAGCAACCCGTTACCTCTCCATGTATTCCTGATGGTTTCAGCATAAGTCAGAGCTTGTAAAATAATCATTCCTGCACAAACGTAGCTTTGTACACCCATTGCCACGGTACATGGTACTGGCTTAAAACTCTTGTATTAAAAGTCCTGAGAGGAATTAGAGTTGGCTTGCAAGGAAAGCCAAAAAATAATCTGAATCACAAAGCACTGTATATATGCCCAAAATCCAATTCTGATTCCTAGCCCCCCCACCCACATCTCAACCCCATGTGAGATGAGTTTTCTAGACAAAAACACAAGACTCAATATGGGGGGAAGGAATATATTACAAAGACTATACACGTGAATAAATACTATAATACATTACAAACAATCTTAACTCTATATCTATCTCTACCATGACAATAATATTTACAATGGGCCAAATCTCTTCTCCCTCCAAATAAAAGTCCAGGAGAGAAGAAGAAGAAAAGACCCCTTCCAGTCTGTCAGCAGCAGATCTTCTTCTCTAGGCAGCAGGCTCTCTTCTTCTCTTCCACCAGAAACAGTTGCTGGCTCTCTGCCAGCACACACGAGGGAGGTTTCCAAGTCTCTCTCGGCCCCCGTCTCCAAACAAGGGGTCTTTCCATGGGCTGCGTAACCCCAGACACGGCCGCTACACCATGGTCATATCACGAAGCACCGGGGTCTCCGTGACGGTCTGGTATCCTCAGGGGAAATCAAGCCCCTGTGCAGAGCTCCCATGCTCTGCCTCAAAGATGGCTGCCAGCTTCTCTGAAGCTGGAGCAGGGGGGGGGCCAAGGTCACCCCCCACACACACACATTCTTTCGGCCGTCCTGGCTTATCTCTCAGGAGGCCATGAGCTTCCTAGCTCCTCTCAGCAGTGCATACTGCACTTTAGGACTCCTCTCAGTCCACCACCCCCTCCTCTTTCTCGGAGGGGTTTCTAGCGAGTTTGGGGGTTTTGGTTTATCCAGTTCTTACCCCGCGAAACTCTGTTCCTGCTGCTGGCTTGGTTCTCTTGTCCTGTTGCTGCTTTTCCTTCTCCTCAGACACCTCTGTGTCTGTCTTAGCTGCATACCGGCTTGTGTTGCTCCTTTTGGTCCTTATCAGTTGGCTCTTTGCCACTGCTCTTCGGACGCTGCTGTCTCCGCTGCTGCTCCGTCGCTGCTCCCAGCGTCTCCCACTTCTACTTACAGGGGAGAAAACTCCCCCAGTTCCTAGCCGCAGGCACTCAGCCCAGCTTCAACACCATTCCGAGTCCCTGCAGCCCCCCAACCGGGGCTGGGGGGGGCAAAGCCCCCTAAGGGGCCGGAGCCCCTTCTCCTCGTGGCCTCTACAACATGGCCACCTCTTCTTCTCCCCACAAGAACCACTGCTTCTCTTCTCCCTCCAGAGATATGTTTATATTTTGCAGGAGCACTGATTGGTCAAGCCCCAAGGGTCACCACCCCCTGGGGGTTACCACTTTCTTAGTTTCAGGGGGAAAACCTGGTTCAAACCACTACAATATAGCTTGGAAGACATCAAGTGCATTTGTCCAGCTCTCCTTAGATGGCTTTTCTAGTATTTCCCCCCCTTGTTCCTTAAAACTGTCTGAGTCTTGGGTTTGGACTCTGTAGAAGGGCTTTCACATTCCCATCTTGCAAGTTCCACTCCCAAAATGTAATCCTCATGTCTGGGACCCATAAGCAGCCCAACTCATGGCTCAGCTGACTTTTCACAGACACTGAAGATGCTCCTAAGAGACTTTATAATTCATCACATGGACCAAGTCTGCAGATACGCATCCTTGCGTAATTTTGAGAACACAGTATCAGAACAGCTGCACTTGGCCAGACAGAGAGTCAGTTTGGCAAACATCTTCTGAAAATAGCCAGTGGTGGACATTAAGAGAAAGAGTAAACAAACAGCTTCAAAATAGAAAGCCATTCCACATCGGTCTGTATACGGAATTTCTCAGCCAAAGGCTGCACCTGGATTGTCTCTTAAATGTTGAAATGAAACTGGAGAAATACATAATCCAAATAGCAGAATCGTCTGCTGATAACTTTCCTCTTTGTCCTGGTTAGAACGGCTGGGACCAATTCATCCCTGGATGGGTGTAACCCAAAACTGTGTATTCTATAGCCTCCATGCCATTTCCCAAAAACTGCTGTCAGTAGAGGCCTGCAAGGTGGGAAGATGTTCCTGTACCCTTTTATGGAATTCCCCGCTCTGATACCCTTATATGGAATTCCCCTCTCTGATACCCTTATATGGAAGAGGGACTGAGCATCCACATGCCCTTTTATGGAATTCCCTACTCTGAGGGAGGGACTGAGCACTCCCGCCTGAACTGGAGAGTATATAACTGGGAGTTTCAGAACCTTGCCGTCTCTCGTGGGATCCAGAGGAAGATTGCAGACCACCGCGTTCAACCAGACTGAGACCACCACCCTCGACTGGACTGCAATCACCACTTCTGACCAGACTGCAGCAGCTCTCCCACCAGCAGGTTTATCCCCTCTCCTTTTGCTTTGGACTCGGGAGTGGGCCAAGGTACACCACTCTTGTTCATACCCTAGGGTGCTGTTTGATGAGTTTGACCATCTCAATTCTTCTTATAGAATTGTTGTCAGTTTCTCTGGAACTTGATTATGTCATTGACATATAAGAGTGAGATCTTTTAAATCCAGATACATCTTGATATTGATTATATATATATTTTTTCTGAACTCAGCATGAGAATAGAAAGGTTTTCTTTAAAGTTTTTCTCATAATTATTTATCTTCTAATGAAGTGGGTTGTCCTGTTCAAGAATCAATCTCATTCTCCTTCCTCGGCTAATTCATTTATGCAACATCTTTATCCTCTGATATTTCCTGAATCATGAGGATTATTTGAGGTTCTTTCCAGTTTCATATGGTATTCACAAGTGAAGTCTGCCCTGAGGGTTTCCTTTCAGACGTGGTTACCAGATATGTTCATGGTCTAACACTTCTATAGGATTTCCTACTGGCCTGGCTGCAAAGCCAAAATATTACTTCCTGGAAATATAACCAGAATAATGCTTTTGGTTGTGTTGAAAATTCCTGTATTCTACACATATTTTGTTTCTCTTCTGGATTTACAAACCTTCTTAGAGTTTCCTTTTCAGCCAATATAATGCTATTAATTTTTGCATAGGCATCTCTACATAGGGATGACGGGAAAATTCTAGTAAGAGAGTTCAGGTTTAATCCAGGCAAAGATGCCCATATTCCAAGAAAGGAGGTAAGCCTTTAGGAGAGGTTCAGAGACCTAAATTGGTGAATACATTAATCTACAACATATAAGGAGAAGGCTACAGAGAATGGAAGAAAAAGCATCAGTCAACAAAGCAAGTTCTCAGCAGACAGACAGTGCAGAGAAAGGATAGGAATTGCCAAGTTTTGAGATGAGCTAGGCCAGCAGAAAAAAAACAAAACCACAGTGAAAAAAAAAAAAAACTCAGATAGTACTTCATTTAGGAGGAGACAGCCTAGATGTGACTATAGAACTACACCAATCACTTCCATTTCTGTCAGAAAGGCCATCACTATTGTAGCTTGGGCAAAGAGTTTGGCTCACCTAGTATTAAAGCAAAAACAGACAAGGGGTAGTACTGCTTTCTATAAAAAGAGAAGGAAACTTCTCAAGGGAAAACAACTTACATTCTTGCATTTGTTGCAGGGAAAGAATAACTGATTTATAAATGAGAAGAGGCTTGCTATGCGTACATTGAAAATGTCACTTGGGAATGAAGTCTCTAACCATCGGAAAAATAAGACTGCAGAATATCCCCTCTTTCAAAATACTAGGGTAAAGAAACCCACTATTTTTAAGACAGAGGTGAAAGGAGTCATATCTTCGATACAGCTAATCAGGACATTGAAGACAACAGCCTAGCAAATTCCTTCAATTTTTATACTGTGAAATAAAAAAAAAAAGTAAGGAACAAATAAAGCCACAGTGTTAGTTGAGATCCAAACCACATTCATAATTTTCAAAAGTAGCAATTTGCAGCATCTCCTGTACAGATTATGTACTCAAAAGAGCATGCACACATCCTAGAGCTTAAACCAAAAATTATTTCCTCTTTACTGAAAGAGGAAATTTCTCTCATTACTAAGGTAACTCTAGCTCTCCAGACACCAATGTGTGTTAATAGATACCGTCCCAGTGCTTCTGGTGTGATACAACTCAGTCAACCATTTCCTACTTTTGTTTTTGCCAACCCCAGACAGTAGTTCAACAGTGTCTGTGAACACACTGAACACATCTTGTTCACATTGTAGTGTTGCAGCTTTAGTGCCCTGTGGAGCTTGTACTGTGCTTAGCTGTAAGTCAGAAATTTTATGTGGCAGCTGCTGTGGAATTGCATCAGGTGGAAATAACAGACCTGAAATGTGTGTATAACATACTTTGCAGAAAAGGCCTCCATCAAAGACTTGAATATCACTGAATGTTATTATCTGTTTGAAAAAGATCCCCCAAACTTGAGATACTGCAAACTCCAGGATTTCATCATAAATTCAAATATATTTCTAGCTCTGCAGTCAAAAACACAGACTGTATGGAATCCTAAGTTTCCTAATAGAAAAATCAGACACAGGCATCACAATTTTCATTGCATTAGTTCCAACTCAAGAAAAGAAAGAGGAGGAACGTAATGAAATAGAACAACTCTCATATTAAGCAGATAGCTATTAAAACAAAAGAGAAGTAGAAAATAAGCTGAGAGAAATCAAAACTACTAATTTAACAGCTTAATAACTGAATGGACTAATGTTATTTTGAAACGGTGGTGATTTTTGGTCGTGGGGATGAAGATGGCAAAAGGTTTTTAAGATTTTTTTTTCATTCCAGCATTCACATTAACAAATGAAAATTGTGTGTTCATATAGCCTTACCCTGGAGTTGTTCAGTTTGAACACTGCCACCTCCATGGTCCCAGGAAAATGACTGCTCCTTCACTTTCAAAAACAGCTGTGTGTTCCCTTACTTTGCACTACAAAACCTCTGGACTCCCCCTAATCTTCAGTGGAAGACAGAAATAAGGTAGGGTACCATGACATTAAGTAAAATAACATAACATACTGAGTCAGACCAAGGATATAAGTGGCCCCATATCCTGTCTCTTAAGATACCTAACCACAGACCTTTAATGAAGTGCATAAATAAAGTGCGTAGTGTTATTCCTACCACAAAATAACCTGTCTTAGGTTTTCTGCTCAGCTAAAGAGAAAGCTTATCAATTGTATTGGATGTCTTTGGCAAGATTTTGGTAGCAGGGAGAGGAAGAAGGCAATGCTGCAGGGGTAACCTCTATGGGAGGAGGCCAGGGGCTGCCCTGTGCCAGCCACAGCTAGCTCTGGCTAACTCCACATCAGTCACTCAATGAGACTGCAGCTGCGGGAGGACCCTCGCCACAGCAGGGACTCCATGAGCAGACTGTGACCAATGGAGGACCCACACCAGAGAACAGGAAAAGAATAAGAAGGAAGGAGGAACAGAAGAAAAGAGTAATGTGGTGGATTGACCTCGGCTGGATGCCAGGTGCCCACCCAGCCTCTCTATCACTCCCCTTCCCAGCGGGACAGGGGAGAGTGTAAGATGGAAAACAACTTGTTGGGATAAGGCAGTTTATTAAAGCAGCAGAAGCAAAGCAAAAGCTTGCACACGCAAAAGCGAAGTGAAAGATAGCAAGGTTTATTCTCTACTTCCCATGAGCAGCGATGGTCGGTCACTCCCGAGAAACAGGGCTTCAGCACATGTAATGGTTCCTTAGCAGGTAGCCATTGGAGACAATGAATGCCTGCCTTCCTGCTCCTTGCCTTAGCTTTTATATCTGAGTTGATGTCATATGGTATGGAATATCCCTTTGGTCAGTTTGGGTCAGCTGGCCTACTTGGGTCCTCTCCCAGGATCTTGATTGAGGAAGGAATATTACCATGCTGATGCTGTGCTTAGTAGTAGCCAAAACACTGGTGAGTTATCAACACCCTTCTAGCTACCAATGCAAAGCACAGCACTGTGAGGGCTACTATGGGGAAACGAACTCCAGCTCAGCCAGACCCAATACAATCTCCACTCCTTATTCCCTACCATTTACGTCATACTCAAATCCCATATCTGACTATCTCCCATGCTTTCACAGATCTCATTTTGTGGCCTTCTTCCACCCCTCCAGATCATTCCATTGGGATGGATACTCAGGACAGGAGAAGCAAGACAATTGATCGTTGGGCACCGACACCAGCCTGGCTCGGGTCACTGCCACACTGTCCTTGCTCCTCACAGAATCCACTCTTCATTGTTCTGCGACTTTACTTCCTACAACATACAACTTAGAACACAGATTATTTTTCCCCAAGATTAAATCTCCTTGAGGCACACACGGGGTCTCCCCATCTTCCCTCATTACTCACCAGATACACCCTGGTCCCTGAGCAAAGACAGTCCCATGGATGGGTTTACCTTTTCTCATGGGAGGAGAAACCAACACCGAGCTCCCCAGCCACTTCCCCGGGTATAGTACAGGGACTTTATCTCCTCCCACAGTGTGTAGGGGTTTTGTTTGGGCAGGACCAGGGCGGTTGGCAGATCCCCCAGTGTTGACCAGCCAAGTGGCTTCAGCTAAATTTGCCTCCCAATGCTTCCATGTCCCGTTACCTAACGCTCTTAACATAGTCTTCAACAGTCCTTTATACCTCTCAATCTTTCCAGAGGCTTGTGGATGATAAGAGATTTGACGGATCCACTCGATGCCATGCTTCTTTGCTCAAGAGCTTATAAGATTATTCCAAAAGTGAGTCCCATTATCTGATTCAATTCTCTCTGGGGTCCCATGTTGTCACAGAATGTGCCTCTTGAGGCCTAAGATGGTCTTTCTAGCAGTGGCCTGGTCTACAGGATATGTTTCCAACCAGCCAGTCATTGTTTCCTTGTGCCTGAAGAAGTGACTTGTGCCCAAGAAGCACCACCATATAACAAGTTACCAGAAAATGAAAAAGGCTATGCTCTGTTTACTGATGGATCTTGCCATGTGGTAGGAAACCACCAGAGGTGGAAAGCTGCTGTGTGGAATCCTTGCCTCCACCATGGTGAGTATGTAGCTCGAGTGGCAGAGAGAAAACACTACACCCTGACCCTAATGTCCTGTGCTGCCCGTTGCTTTGCCAAAGGGACTGAGTGTAATCTGTGGCAATAACAGGGGCAAGAGACTAGGAAGGGGAGAAAAGGTTCCTTCCTTAAGTGTTTGAATGTTTGTCATCTTTGTTTTCTGATACTTGATTCAGTGTCTTTATTTAGACCCATGAGTTTTCTTGCTCCTCTTCTTCCTATTTTCTTCCCCCCATCCTACTTGGAGGCACTGAGGGAGCAGCTGGGTGGATATTTAGCTGCTAACCAGGGTCACCCACTACACATTCAGCAGCAGTAGGTTTTAATGAGGAAACACATTATTTCAAAAATCTAAGTGTGATTTTATTGATTACTCCAAAGCAGTTGAGTCTTTTGTGTCTTCTGCTCTTCCAGAGTTTCATTTCAGATGCCAAAGTGTTGTGCTGGCTCCCAGTTTTATCATAGAAGAATGACATTTGTGGTCTGAATATCATTGTCTTGATAATAGATCTCTACAACACAACCAGTGTCTAAAGATAAGTACAATAATATCTGATATGATCAAGTAAGCATTGCTTCATGGTTGGATGAGTTCCTGAAGCAAATGTATCATATGGGTCAGATCCATGTATGGACTAAATGGCATAGCTCCATTGGTAACTTCCAATTTACCTGCCAGTGGGAGCACATTTCACAACCTCTGTACTCTCAGGCTCACCATACAAATCTCTGCTACTACAATAAAACTATTAATGTTCACTTCTAACACTAGTGAAGCACACCTTTAGATATAACATCACCAGTAATGAAAGGTAGATGGGGGAAAGGGCATTTTGTCTGTCCTGAGTAGATTATACATGTGCTTACTCAGCTCTGTGATGATCATTCAAAAAAGAATGCTTCATTTTGGTGAAGTTAAGAATTTTTGGTCATCACCCAAAGGGCTGACTCTTTGGATTTACTAGCACTGAACTAAAGTCATGGGACTAAAAGTGACTTACTGGACAAGATTCTCAGCTGCTGGAAATTGGCAAAGATCCACCGAAATTAAATGGAGCCATGCCAGTTTATACCATCTGGAGGCCCAGCCCTGCATGAATAAATGTTAAACAAGCTGTTTCTAAACTAGGAAAATAATTTCACTTCTGACTTGCCTTCCAACACATCCTTATTAAATTGCCTAAACAAATTACATGATAATTAAAAGGAAAATACCTGCCTAAGGAAACCTTTGCTGCTCCTGTCCTTTCAAATGTTTTGAGGACTTCATTCTTGTAAAAGATGTCTCAGTTTCTTTTGGCAGACCATTCTGAACATCCTCAGAAAATTCACAACCTCAGGAACCTCTCCTCTTGTCCTCCGTTACAAGGGTACACATTTCACTCTCTCCAGGGAAAGCATCTAGGTTTAAGTTGCTTACCAGTAGTATTTTACAGCTCTTGCCAACATAAATTTTCTCCAGTTGCAGTGACAAGCAGATATCGAAAGAAAAGTATCCTTCAAGGTAGATAAACCTGAAATAAAAGCTATGAAGTATAGAAAAGATAGATAGGCTTATTCGAAGGGTATGTCCTCCGTAGTGGATGCTGACTGAAAATTAACTACACTCTGGGGAAGAAAAGGAGAAAAACCTCAACCAAATATTGCTCATGTACAAAATATAATTTTAGATAACCACAGAAACACTCTGCAAATTGTCTGAAGGAGAAACAAAGATGATGACTGGATCTGGCTGACTAATCTGTTTCAAATCTTTTCATTTGTCATATCAGGTAACTAACTATTCATGAGTAAGATTTTCTCCTAGCAGCTGACTTACTCTTTTTGTTATGTGGTGGTGTCAAGCCTCAGCACAGCTTACAACAAAATATTTCTAGATACTTTGAGGGGTTTTGTCCAGCGAGTCTCAGTACCAAAGACACAGGACCACTAACCACACTGAGGCACTACGCTGGCAAACTGTCTAGGATGTCCAGAAATAGAGCAGCCTGACATTTGTCCTTTCAAGTGAACCTTTCAAGCAGGTTATCTTTTTTTTTTTTAATGAATACTTGGAAGTGTGGAAAAACATGCAATTAGTTCTGCAGTGGTGAATTATTAGTATTAATGTTATTCTTATTTATGCTTAAAGAGACTGTTTTCCTTGGTATTGTTATATGATAAATGGCAAACAAATTACAACCTTGAGTGATAACCAAACAGTGATATAACCTCAGGCAACATTATAAGATGTGTTTACAACTTGAGCTTGTCATCCCATGACATGTGAACACAGCTGTGGGCAGCACAGGTAGTGACTAGAAACATAATAAGGGCATTCGCTTTTAGGAATCTGCTTTCTTTGTAGAAACGTAAAGAAATCAGATAATGCAATCATATATGCAAAACTCCCTAAAATCAGAAATGTCAAAATTTACATCTTTCTGACTTTTGTGGCCATTTCAGAACAATCTTAATGTTTAAAGCAACGTCAAAATAGAGGACAGTATTTGTTTTCAAATGTTTTACATACACTGTTTCTCCATCTCTTCCAAGTTGCAGTGATGTAAAAGCAACCCACAGCTACAAGCAAAGCCACACAATCCAAAACAATCAAATAACTGGGATTTACTGCAGTATTGCCTGCTAGATAAGCAGAAGCAATGGTGTCAATGTCCAAGTTTTGCATCTTTTCTGAGGTTATATGCCTGAAATCAAATGGAGACACCCAAAATGTACTGGCCTTTTCAAAGAAAGTGCCTAAATTTTCCCAGTTTCAAAATGCAGACAGTGCTAAATCAGGTTCCCTCTAAAATACCCTGAAACATAAAAAACTATATAAAGGCTCCCGATTAATGAATTACAATAAATTATCTTCTCCCTTCTCATTGACTAGTGTTTAGTACAAGATGTAAGATGAGGTTGAAACGCTTAACGGTTTAGAGGGAACGGATTAGTAGAGGTATTACTTTAAATGCCGTTTCCTCAGTGCTACCAAGTGATAAAGACATATACTATGATGAACTTGGTAAACAGCAAGGTAGATGTTATACGACTGCTCATTCAGATGTTTAAAAATAAACTAGCACTATTGCAAAATCTGTGTCATTATGTACACTACCAAGCTGCAGAACTATTTGTTTCAGCAAATGCCACCCGAGGGAACTTTCAGTAAAGAGATGAAAAATGTTATAGGGTTTTTTTCTTTTTTTTAATCTTTGCCTAATTGTGTCTCCATTTTACACTACACTCTTTATTCTCTGCCCTTTTGACATAGCCAGCTGCCTTTCAGGGCTCTGTGAAGAAGCAGGCTGGCTTCACGCTGTAACAGGCACCAGCTCCCAAAGCCTGTTCTATTGATGAGTCACATTGCTTGTGTGTGCCTCCAAGCACATCGCACAAGTTCCTATGCTGCTTCCTTTCAAGCTGCTGGGGAGGAGGGGGGAAAAGTCGGCATGAGGTATAAACTACAAAAGCAATGTTGGTAGTAAAATCTCCTGCCCCATCATAGAGCACAACTACCAGTGACACACAGTGGAATGTCTGGTTCAGAGTCGGTGCAGGTTCATCCTGTTATCCGTTTGGCAGCCAGGGGAAGTGACGTCAGGTTCACAGAGCTCTTGTTTGAAGGCAGGGAAACACACCAAAATGTTTCAACACTTCTACCAAGGCAGGAAGTCTCTTTGTTAAAGATTGAGTTGTACTCACATCAGTCCCTGATCCACCTCTTTCCCCAGATGGTCATCCCCATCTCAGCCTGGAACAGGGCTACAACCCTCGGCTCAGAGAATGCAGTGCCTTTGGTAAGGCTCACTGCCACCACAGCCAGGATTGCTCTGAAGAACACAGCCAAGCTGTCAGGAAGAAATATTCTTACACAGCCCTTGCTCTGCAAACTCTTCTTTAAGAATAAATTCCCTGAGCTGACTAAGGCTGAGTCGAGTGCATGCAGATCAACCTCTCTATTACCACACTTCAAAACTGCAGCTACCCAAAGCATCTAGCCTCAAAAACAAAAACTGCACCTGCCAGACCCTACTGATGCACTCTTCTGCATGAACATATATCCTGAGAACTTCCATTTTCTCTATCATTTGGCAGTATGTAAATATCAAACCAACATTATAAAACGGTCATTACTGAACACTCCCCTTTAATTGGCATCATGTGTGGAAATACATGCCGGAGTACTCTTGGCATTCTCCAAATTTTCCTGTGTGTTTAATTAGGTTTTCCCTCTCCTGTTTCCAAATGCCACTCCACCATTCTTGCAAGGATCATTTCATCTCCAATGCACATGGACCCTCACTGATACCCACAGCCCCATGCTGCTCAGGCAAGGTGCAGAACAACCTCTCAGGAGACCAAGCCCTCTTCTGCTCTTTTGGGTGTTCCAGTTTGCCTCTAAATAGTACTGATGCTTTTGTCCTTTTCAGAGCACGTCTTTGCTCACCTAAAACAGAGTTGAATTTAATAGATTAGGTTAGGACAACATGAACTTCTAGTGACTAGGAGTGGCACTCACTGTAACTGCTCTGGACAGCCTGGTTCAGCTAAGCCCTCTATGAAATCTCAGTTATAGATGCCACTAGTGAGAAAACATAACTCATGTAATCCATCTCTCTGGACTGCTTGAAACCAGGCAAATGCTAGTGTCAACCTGCTGGCCAAAACCAGGTTTTAATGAAGTTCTCTTTTCATCATGAGATCAGTAGAGGGTCCAAAGTATTTTTGGAGGCCTTAAAGAGTTTTCTCTTGCTACACACTCCAAGGGAGAAAAGCCTAAAGTCTCTTCACTTTCCTCATCCTTTAACACTACTACCAGCAGCAAGGTATCTGTTTGAGCTACAGTGAGGGGTCAAATCTTGAGTAAAGAGCAGCAAGGGCTGTTGAAAGCAGAGGGTTTTTCTTGGAGCAAAATTCAAAGACTGATCAAAACCCCAATAGGAGAAATCTACCTTTAAAACTTCTACCTGTCCAGCAAGGCACTGCAAGCTGTAAGTCAGGGCATGACTAACGTCTTGAAAGCCTTCGGTTCCTCACTGGGCCATCAGAACAGGTGAGGTAGAAAGTGTTCTTGGTGGCATGTATGGCAAGGATGGTCATGAAGCAGCCCCACATTACACTCCGCAAAACTCTTGTTGCCAAAGGGCCTGTAAATGCCTACACATCTTTTGGTCTAATAACTCCAGAGAAGCAGTGACGTACTTCACAGTGCTCACAAGGAGTATGCGGAGTGGTGATATGGATTTCCCCTGGGGTCAGAGCATGTAGATTGAACACCTGTAACCCATTCAAAGAGGAGGTCCTGGTGACGTCAGCTAACACATAACTACATCAGTGCTTTCCAGTTTGCTGTTTCTTGAAGTGAAAGTATCCTGCAAAATATCCACTGCACTCTGTATGGTTGGGCCACCAGCAGCCCTGTTCATTGAATTATAGAATAAAGTTGTTGTGGCATTTAAAAGAGACTTTATTTCCCCCATATAAACTAAAAGCTGGAGTTTAAAATTCCTATTGTATGAACATTAATATGAAAAGAATGCTGTCTCCTATTATGGAATTGTGTTATAAAACTGGAATGCAGTCCCCGCCCCGCCTGGCCCAGACTTTGCCAAAAATCATCCTGTACTACAGAGCGAGTGTGTCTCACGATGGGAACTGCCTCCTGACTCACAAAGACAAGAGGCTGCAAATGTGTAAAGCCGGCAGAGGGGTTTTTTAATCTGTCAGTAACAATCAGGCGATGTGCTTAATTGCTCTGAATTCTGATCTCTCCTCTGTGTGCAGTATCCTAACCAGCAAGCTGCAGCTGTGTGCCTCTGCTTGTGAACTGCACCCATTGTCCCTCCCAGGAGACTAAGAGCTCCAGCTAATACGACTTTGTCTGCCCTTCTTGGTGCTCTTGGCTTGTAAGCAATGACCTAAAAACATTATGTCGAAGTTCAGAGCTTTGGAAAGCTGTTAGGAGCCTTCCTCTTCAGTGCTTTGAGCCTTAGCAGCGCACCTAGAAAAGGCAGTGTGTCAAGGGACTTTCAAGCATTCTTTGCATGCAGCAGGGCTTGTTTCTAAAATCCCTCTTTCAGAGTAGCAACTGCAAAAGAAAATTTCCAAGGCCAAATCCTCACTGCAGCAGTGCCCATCTTCAGAACTGACTTACTCTGGACATTGTCTGCTGGTAACCTGCTGGAGTTTGTTTACTGCACTAGGGATTGATTTCCTCTAGCCACACACATTCTAGAAAATCAAGATGTATAATTTTTTATATGTCTAGGCATGTCTCTGCTTTAACAACTTGTTTCTTGCTTGAGATTTTTCCTTCCTCACCATTTCAAACCCCGAAGTTATCAAGTCAGCTCAGGAAAGGCCTCTTGGGAGGGCTTTTTCCTCTCCTGCCCACAGGGCTACATCACATACCTCATAACCCCAGACAAGAACTGGTAGAATTGCTGGGGTATTTTTGAGGGAACTTGTTCAATTACACAGAGCACATTCTAAGACATACAGCCAAGTCCTCCTCCGCACAGGGATGATGTAAGCACATCCAGGAAACTTGGGATGCCAAAAATCTCAAACTGGAGGAAATATTTGCAGGTCGACATGGCTGCAAATTGGGCAGAATTTGGGACCCTGGGGAATGTTCCACTCGCAGCTTCAACCCAAGCTTGAGAAGACCAACACAAACAAACACAGCACTGGTCAGGTCTCAGGACACAGTCTTGCTGGGATGGGTTGAAAAGCAGCTTCTCAGACCAGGGCTGAAGAAAGGAATATTTTTCTTCGGCTTATGTATCAGGAGGGTGAACAAGGAAAACTCAAAAGGTTAAGAGGATGAAAATTGCCAGGATTTTGCCCTGATAAAGCTCGATAAAGTACTTGAATAGAGGAACACTGGATGTAAATAAAAATAGGATTGTACTACTCTGACAGCATTGGGATGTATGCCAGTGGCAGATACCAGAGCAATAGATGGTCAGGAAATATGGCACATGGACCCACTTGATTACTTGATAGATGCTTTTTAAAGCCTCTAGTCTGCCTTCATTCAAAGTTATTTCCGATGCGGTTCCCAAAACGAAGGAATCTCTGGCAAAGATAAACAAGACTGATCTGCCTTCCTCTGCAGGCTAAAACAAAGATCAGAAAATACATCACAAGCAGAGAAAATTAAAACACAGAAGAGGAAATGCCAGTCATTTTCCTGACTAATAAATGCTAGGAGGAGAAATCCAAGGTTCACAGAAGGACCTGTGTCTCTATGGAGTCTGTACATTTCTTCCCTGAACTCCACAGTACTGAGAGTTCAGTTTTGCCAATTATGCAACTTCTTAATGCTTTTGTTGCTTTTATGACATATGTCATATGTCAGCAGAGTGTGCAATCAAACCAAATAGGAATACAATAGTAAAATAACCCGTATTAACTAATTATCTTAATAACAACTCTGTTAAGAGTGAGACATCTGATAGGAGAGATAGAAGCAATAATAAAAGGGCACTGTCAACTGCATGAACAGACTTGTACTGCTTCCCAATGTGATGCTCCAAGGATATTAACCCTCGGAGTTCTGGGTGAGAAGTCTTGGGAGGCACCAAAGGATGAGGTTTTCTAGAGATTCTTAAGGAATCCAGATCACAGGGTTTAAAATTAGGGAAAATTTTGGGGATGGAAATGAGATAGGAAAGACAAGCCAACACAGCCATTTCTTCTGTTGTATGTGAGCTGCCCTCTGCAGCAGTATGTTATTGAGCATGTGGTCTGCTGGGGATGAGCTGTACCAGAAAACAAACACAAGATTCATGGAGCAGACTACATAGTGAAATCAGACTTAATATGTGCAAGGCAGGAAGGGTCATTGAAGGAAATCTTCCTCATCCTTCATCAGGCCCTGCTGATTTCCAGGACACAAGAATATTCCTGTACCCACAGCTTGCAAGTGCACCAGCTTCCCAAATCCAGAGGGAAAGCCCACACGCGTAACACCAACCACATTTTCCTTCAGACCTGGAATGTGACCTGAATCGAAACAGAGACAGTGTCTCATTTCCTCCTGGAAATTCTTCAGAGATCTTCCAGGACTATCCCCATGGGTGAGAATAAGTTTATCCTATGCATACAGGCAGTACAGTCTGTTCCACACTTTGGAGCCTAATATCATCCCTCAGTGGCTGAAAACTGACCTGACTGATGAAACAACTGAGCCATGCTTGTCATGACAAATTAGAAAATCTTGAACATTTCCTATTTTTCTTCCAGAAGATCTGATCGAAAAGTTGTTTCTGCACCGAAAGCTAAAATAAGAACCTGTCCAGGCAAAATCTGTTTTCTCTGACCAGTCTTCTTCATAGTGCTCTAGTGGCCTGAAACCATCAGAAGGTCCACTTAGACAAAAAGCTCTGTTAGTCACATTAACTAGGCTGGAGGATGAGCTACAGAACCAAGCAGATCCAAAGGAACCACAACAGATCTGAGGGAAGATTCACACCACCAACTTAGAGAATTCTGCTTAGATGCCTTCACCAAGCATTCCGCTCTGTACTCCACCTAAAGACATGAAGTCTCCAAAGATCAAGCAGGAGTAACTCATTGATGGGTTGCCATCTTTCTTCAATGACTATGGAGGGATACTAGGGCAATAATCACAAAGGCCAATATTAGCCTGGGAAGGCTAGTCTCCACAAGTTTCTCTTGTAATCAATGAAGAGTGACAGGCAGCTTTGGCAGGAATTTCATAGTAACTTGGAGCTCTGCACAGCTGCTGCTCAGAGTCATCCTTTTCTGACGACTGCTCAAAGAGGCAGGTGAGGGAGAGGAACATCCCTGGATCAAATATACTCCTTGTGAATAGCAGTCTCAGATAGTTATTTACATCTGCTACCTTAGTCTGTAGGAATACCTCTGGCTCTAAATCCAGCACACCGTGGGCTGTGCCAGGGATGGCCAATTTTGATGACATCAGCAGGAACAGCTGCCATGCATGATTGTGTATGCCAGTTTCCTTCGGATAGGTAAGTAATGGATTGTACATCATGTGTCATATTGCTACACAGCCCAGTGCAACGCAGCTTCTAGGCATTGAAATTAAATTTATGTCTCCAGCTGCTGCCTCTCCCCGGCTACCCCATTGGTTCACACAGGTATAGTGTGGTCAGTGTATGCTGTATGTCAGAGGCAGACTCACTGCCATGGGCGGGCAGAGGAGGAGAAAGGTGAAGGGCCTACATAGCACTGCCACTGTCACTGTGACTGCACTCAGCTCAGACAACCCCCATTTCCTGCCTGGTTTTAGCGTGTTTTTCAGGAACTGGTACCCAGGATCTCCTCCTGGTTTAAACCATTTTCCAGATAACACATGGATAGTGGTTTGAGGGACAAACACCTGAGTCACTTCTTGTATCCATCACATATCTGAATGCTGCAGGTACAAACCTTCAAGTGAAATTAGATTTTCATGCAACTCAGGTTTGCCCAAGACTTAGACAAGACTTCTGTAAAATCACGTGTGCTGTCCCTTCAGCCCCACCCACATTCTGGGGCTTTCCCACCACGAGAAACATGAGTGCACCACGCTTGTGAAACTCATGAATAGGCAAGAGGCTTCCTTCACTTCCTATGGAGCAATTTTCATTATAGTAAATGAAACAGGCTAGAAGAGCATTGATCTGCCTTCTTGGGACTTTCACAAGGGCACTCAGCCCCAGGACACAGCCCAGCAGTCCTTGAGCCCTTTCAGAGGCTGGCAGAGGTGCAAGGTCAGATAGAGCCACAGCCACAGTGCAGGGACTGCAAGGAGACTCCCTCCCAGGTCAGGCAACACTAGCATTGGGACCAGTCAAGATTTCACCAGTAGCCCTAACACTGTCTATATGTCTGGATACATCTATGCCTACCAGGCCATCAGATAGATTGGATATGTCACATTTCAATCTCCAATGGCTAAGCAAATCTGGGCTTTTGTCCCACAGAACCTCAGTTTAACTCAGGAGAGAGCAAAAGTCAGTTTGAGTCTCATCCTGAAGTGCATGGAGAACCCACATGGGAGTGGATGTGTGAAGGGGAAAAGGATACCTCAAAGACGGTGTGAACTGAGTGGGTGAGATGACTTGGAGTTTGCTTGCCCAATCTGAATTTCTCAATATTTCCTAGGTACTGCTGTCACTTCCACCTGAGAAGTGTTTTACCATGTTCAAGTGTTTTACCATGTTCAGAAAACACTAGGAAATGGAGGTGTCTAGTACAGAAAAAAATGCCAAACACTAAGCAGTGGAGGTCCAGAAATTTCTGTCTCACTTCAGACTCTCTATTTCAAGACACTTTGTGGATATTCTGTGACCAGTTTGTAAAAATATGTATGTGCAAAGAAGCTGAGGAGTTAGCTTAAAGCCTTAGCCGTATGGTCCTTCTTTCTTCTCCTTCACACAGACCCCTCATCTTTAACGGGACACAGCAAAGCCTTCACCACTTGGTGACCAGGCAGGAATAGGTCAGACATCACAAAGCACTTTCTTCCCTAACAGGCATCCCCCAGATGAGGTGTTATTAACTGGTGGAGCAGACCCAACACCCTTTTCTTCAAGTTCATTGCAATATTCTGCAAGATGGCATTGGGAAAGAGCTCATCCTGAGTCTCAGAGGCTACACCTGTGTTGGGAAGCTGATTCAGGACAGGGCATAGCTCAAACATGAGCATGAAATCACCAAAATAGTTTAATGGTTTCCATGCTCCCTAGTGCAGTTTGTTTGCATGCCAACTAGTGTTCTTCCAGTGCCTGAGCATGATTCAGGTATAGACCTAGGATCCTTCCTAATAGAGAATATGGTTGAGACCACACAGCTTCTGGCAGCAAAGAGGTTTAGCCATATAGACAGCCACATGTAAGTCGTGTGGTACCACTTGCCTTCGGAGTCAGGGTGGATCTGGCCTAATAGCCAACAGATTCATTTAACTGAGAGGCAAATGCTGCTGACCCAGACTGCCTGCAGACACAGGCAGCCATGCATTGGTGACAAGTAGCCTACCTATCTACACTTTTTTTCACAGACATCAGGTGTCAACTCTCATGGAGAGTTCTCTTCCCCTATCCCAGCTTCTTCCAACCACAGTCTTTACAGTGAAGCTATAACATCCCAGTGACACCAACAGCCCCAGATTACATGCAACACTAAACAAGGAAAGTATTTGCACTATTGATAGCTGTCTTTTCATGTTGTTTAATAGTTGGAAATGGAAAGCAGACATATGAACAATCAGAATGTCTCGGGTAGACAAGCTTTGCTTCTTCTGTACCAACCGGTGAGGTGATGGGCAGCCTTTAACCAGAACCATGTGTCTCCTTTGATAGAAGCATAGAATCTCCGGAGTTGGAAGGGATACACAAGGAGTTCAAATCCTGGCTTTGCACAGGACAACCCCAAGAATTACACAATGTGCCTGAGGGTGTTGTGCAAACTTTATCTTTCTTCTAAGACTTGAAGTCAACAGATTTTTACACTCTAGTAACTGCAGTTTGGAGTGTGTTGTACTGCATCACAAACCATTCAGCACAGGAGCAAGCACACCTTTTCCCACATCACTGGAGTGTGATAAAGTGTGATAAAGCCTTTCACGGAAAAGGTCAGTCATGGAGAGAATAAATATGGCAAGTACAATTTACTCCCACCAGAATCAGATTTATACATACCTAGTAATCAGCCTTAATTATACAAAACATAACTGGTAGACAAGAATAAAAGAGTCACTTATAACATTACTTGTGGCAAAAGCAATGGCCTAAAAGTATAAATCTGCCCCCCACCCACCAGAGATTATGCATGAACCATCTCAACATGCACTCTGGCAACCCAGGTCCTTCCAATTAAATGACATCAGGGAAGCATTAGAAATAGTGGGCTCTTTTTCATTGTTGCTTCTGACTAACTGATGTAATGCTGAACTGTTTATCACCATAATCTCAACCTACATATCCTAACCACTAAGTCAGTATTTAACTGAATCTTTCAAACCCAGACAGTTGTATAGCAAATACTGCATGTGGTTTTCATCCCATGGGCTCAGAAACTTCAAATGATTATTACTTATATTACTCTAACAACATGGGTCAGTGCCCGTGTGTTGGCCCTGGGCAGGGTTGTTGCACTGGACAAACAGAGAACAAAGATGCCTTGCATCCCAAATGATATATATTATAGCAGTTTCTCAAGAAAAAGGTAGAGAGGGACATCAGGATGTTCAGAGACATCTTGAGCCACCATCCACTTCCACCATCACTGTATTTGTCAGAAAGTTGAAATACAGGATTGCTCCAGGAAGGCAGCCTGAAGGACAGAGCTGAGAAATTTCTTGCCTTAATTCTGTGATGTTTAAGACAAATTGTTTAGAGAGGAAGTCATATGAGGAGCAGCTAAGGGAACTTGAATTGTTTAGCCTCAAGAAAAGGAAGCTCAGTGGAGACCTTATCGCTTTCTACAGCTACCTGATCAGAGGCTGTAGCAAGGTGGAGGTCAGCCTCTTCTCCCAGGCAACTAGTGAAAGGATAAGAAGAAAAGGACTCAAGCTGCACCAGAAGAGGTTCAGGTGGGACATCAGGAAGAATTTCTTCCTAGGAAGGGTTGTCAAGCATTGGAACAGGCTGCCCAGAGAAGGGTCAGAGTCACCATCCCTGAAAGTGTTCAAGAAATGACTGGATGTGGCACTTAGTGCTACTATTTATTTGACACAGTGGTGTTCAGTCAAAGGTTGGACTCGATGATCTTGGAGGTCTTTCACAACTTTAATGATTCTATGATTCTAGGCTGTTGAACTGCAGAACACAATAGTCAGCACACGTCTGCTACCTTACACATGGCAGGTCTGAAGTTACCCTTCTCTCTGAAAGATGGTCATCCTACAGGGATATCTTTGCTGTGAAGAACCATGGTCAGCTGCATGCTATCAAGGTCTCTGGTACAGACCACAGTGGAAACTCAGGCTACTTGTACCTCACATTTCTTCAAGGCTGGGCCTATCCCAGCTAGCTGGGAGCCAGCAAGGGCAGCTGGAAGATCTGCAATAACTGTTTGAAACAGATATTGTTCCTGAAGCATCACAGGTGCATTCAGAAGAGAATGACTGAGGTTGCCGCCCCAGAAGATTCAGAGGTAAAAGGGCAGGCATGATTCAAACTAATCAAGGCAGGCAGATGTTTACAGTCAAGCCTACACTGTCGAGTGGTACCACAAAACCCACAGGTTCTGGTCCAAGCCTGCTCTGAGGACCAGCCCTGTTCATGCTGTTAACAGGTGAGAAGCCAGATCATGTCCGCTCCATATGTGGATCTGTGCTTTCCCATTCAGTCAGCTTGCAGGGGTCAAACACAGGCAATGCCATAAGATTCCTGCCCCAAGTGACCATTTTGATAGTGGCTGCATGTCCTCTGCTGCAAGACAGCGTGAATCTTTCCCAACACAGAGGGGAATGCCACACAACTAAGCCATAAAGGCAGACTTCATTGGCCATTACTGTGGCCAATCCAATGCAAGCCATGCAGGCAGAAAACACAAGGGCAATAACTTTAAACACATCTAAGGCTGCCCTCAGACTTTCACCCCACAAAGTGGTAGATACATGTGTAAAGGTGAGCTGGAAGGAAGCTCAGGCCCCTGGTCCGCAGGCAGGAACTGGTGGGCCTCGTGGGGCATGGGAGGAAGGACAAAATCTGAGATGTGCAAATGATTAGTGTCAAGTGTCTGCCCTTGTATAAACAGGTTTCAGCTCTTCCTCAAGTCAATGGGTGTGCCTCCAGCTCTCGTCAGAGCCCACGGATGCCCCAGGCAGCGCAGCCCAGAGAGGATGACAATGAATGTGAGTAATTCTTGAAATTTGTGGGAAGACTATTCAGACGTCTGACTTCCTGCTTCTGCATGTACAGAGGAGATGTTTTTGTCTAAAGGAGTGGTAGCAGCTTACACTGATGCAAAGCTTCATGTGCCAGGGCAGAGGAGCAAAGAGCTCAGGAGAGGTAGAAGAGGGGGATAACACAGCAAACTCTGCAAGAGGGCAGTGCTGACGCTGTGAAAAGAGGGAAGTAACCTATGTCTGGGAAAGAGTTCATATATAGGAATTCCCCTTGGACAGAAAGGGAACCAGCCACTGAAGTGAGACTCTGAGCTCGTTTCCCATGGTGCTGCTGGCCGAGGCAATCACACGGTTACCTCTGCCTCAAGGGTGGATTGCGTTACTTAAGTCCAGCCGAAAAGCCTTTTAATAAGGGTTAATGTGGACGAGAATGCCAGTTTTATAAAACAGTTAATCATTTAAACATCATCAGGAGTTCTTGACAGAGTTTGAAAGACTGCAACAAAGGAAAACATTTTGCTTTGAATGAAGCCAAAGAATTAAATAGGATTTCTGTCTGTGGAAGCTATTTGGCTTATTCTCCAGGGCACCATAGGTAAGAAGAGAACACTCGAGGCTAACAACTGTAATACTTTTTACAATTTGAGTGTGCAGAATCTCTTCCCAGCAACTGGAGCCACTTTAATATGAAATGCATCATTAGAGCAATAGGACTCTGGTGATGGACGACACTGACAGATCACCAGAGTAACCCTGATGGGAGCTGGTGCTCAGAGAACACACCACATTAATTTACAAGCCTGTCATGATTGCCCTGGGTTTATTTTTAACTAAAATAATCTGCCCTTCAGCAGTCTATGCCAGGGATACCCTGACTTTGCAGAATGTGTAGAGCAAGACCTGCAGCACCTGCTTTTGTTTTCATCAGCCAAAAGGGTTCAAGTTAGGAGTACTCAATATTAAAGTAATAGCTGGTTTTTTCCATCTCTGTTCTAATTTTAACAATTAGTAAGTCCAGATCACATATTATACAGTCATCAGCATGGTACTGAACTGCAGAGTGCATAAGGAGGTAGAGAAAGATCATCTGGTCTAACACTCTTAGCCCAGTACAGGATCTTGTATATATCATCCATTCCCTGCAGATTTCTCTCTAGTTCAACATATTAATACTACTGGGGTGGAAACCAACAAATACCTCACTTCTGTCTTACTTGTAGAATTGCCTCCTGCCTACAGCAGAAGGTACTCTCCAACCCGTCAACTACTGCAGCTCAGCCATTAGCATCCAGGAGAGCTGCCACATTATGACAGTGAAAAAGTCCATACAGGTGTAGTGCAAGTGCTTGGCAACTGCACAGCTAAGGTGCAAATGCAAGCTGGGGAAGAAAGCAGGAAAACTAAACTACTGTTTCTCAGTTCATGGCATGGGTAAAACACTGGAAATAGCAAATGCTTGTTGATTTAAAGGCCCTGCTGCTTTCAAAGTGACCAGCTGGCAGCAAGTGTTGATATTTAGGCCATTTAAACAATTTTCAGGTGATGACACAAACATCAATTGCCTTGAGGACCTATTGACAGCTTTCTTGTATTTTAAAGAATCCCATTGCAAGTGACAACCAGAAGAAAGTCTTTGCAGAGCACAATCAGATGGCAAAAGCTATAGACCTATGACAAGGATGCTGGGACAAGAGCCAGTTCACCCTTGTTCACATATGCTAAGGCACTAGTAAGAGGAAAGAAAAACCTCAGAAGGCCAAGGCTATATGTGAGAACTGGTACCTACAACTTACACCCAAAGCTAAACCACTGACTACATTATTTTACAGATCAACTGGACTGCCATGACTGGCCATCTGATCCCTGAAGAGGAATGAGGTGGAAGTCCAAGGCCATTCAGAACAGGGCTCACTGCAAAATAGAGCTACTTTGAGACAAAACACACCTTGAGACAAATTTGCAGATGACACCAAGTTGGGTCAGAGTGTTGATCTGCTGAAGGCTAGGAAGGCCTTGTAGAGGGACCTGAACAGGCTAGATTGATGGGCTGAGACCAACAGCATGAGACTCAATAAGATCAAGTGCCAGGTCCTACACTTTGGCCACAATAACCTCCTGCAACACTTCAGACTGGGGGCAGAGTGGCCGGAAAGCAGCCCAGCAGAAACAGACCTGGGGGTGCTGGTCTCGAGTTCAGCCACCTGAACTCGAGCCAGCAGGGTGTCCGAGTGGCCAAAAAGACCAGTGGCTTCCTGGCCTATATCAGGAATAGTGTGGCCAGCAGAACCAGGGAAGTGATTCTTCCCCTATACTCAGCACTGAGGAGGCCACACCTCAAGTACTGTGTCCAGTACTGGGCCCCTCAATTCAGGAAGGTGAGGTGCTGGAGTGAGTCCAGAGAAGGGCAACAAAGCTGGCTATAGTGAGTTGACCCTGTCTGAATGGCAGGCACTCACCAAAGCTTCTGTATCACTCACCTTCACAACTGGACAGGGGAAAGAAAATATAATGAAGGGTTCATGGGTTGAGATGAGGACAGGGAGTGATCGCTTACCAAATACTGTCAGGGGCAAAACAGGCTTCCATTGGGGATGTTAACTGAATTTATTGCTAACAAAATTAGAGCAGGATAATGAGAAGTAAAATAAATCTTAAAAAGACCTTCGTCCACCCCTCCTCCCTCAGTGGCGCAGGGAGATGGGGAATGGAGGTTACAGTCAATTCATCACATGATGTTTCTGCCGCTGCTTAAGGAGAGAATCTTTCCCCTGTTTCCATGGGAGACAGTTCTCCATGAACTTCTCCAACATGAGTCCATCCCAGAGGCAACAGTTCTCTATGAACTGTTGCAATGTGGATCACTCTTCCATGGGGTGCAGTTCTTTGGGCACAGCCCGCTCCAATGTGGGTACCCCAGAGGGTCACAAGTCCTACTAGAAAACCTGCTCCAGCATAGGCTCCTCATTCCATGGGTTTGCAGGTCCCTGCCAGGAGCCTGCTCCAGCACAGTTTCCCACAGGTTCACAGCCCTCTTTTGGGCATCCACCTGCTCCAGTGTGGATCTCTTCTATAGGCTGCAGATGGCTCTTTGCATCTCTGTTGTCCTCCATGGGCTGCAGGGGGGACAGATGCTTCACCATGGTCTTCACCATGGTCTTAACCATGGGCTGCAGGGGACACAGATCTGGTGAGTGGAGCACCTCTCCCCTCCTTCTTCAATGACCTTGGTGTCTGCAGAGCTGTTCCTCTCACATATTCTCACTCAGCTCTTCTCTGGCAACACTTACATCTGCACAATAACTTTTTTTTTCCTTCTTAAATATGTCATCACAGAGGCATTACTATCATTCCTGACTGGCTCAGCCTTGGCCAGTGGGGGATTCATCCTGGAGCCAGCTGTCATTGGCTCTGGAGGGCTGGCAGAACATGGGGGAAGCTTCTAGCACCTTCTGACAGAAGCTGTAGCCCTGTAGCCTCCTGCTACCAAAACCTGGCCACACAAAGAGGAGGGGCTGAGGGAGCTGGGGTTTTTTAGCCTGGAAAAGAGGAGGCTCAGGGGTGACTTATTGCTGCCTACAACTACCTGAAAGGAGGTTGTAGCTGGGGAGGGGTGTCAGCCTCTTCTCCAAGGTAACTAGTGAAAGGACAAGAGGACACAGTCTTAGGCTGCACCAGGGAAGGTTTAGGCTGGACATAAGGAAGAAATTCTTCAGAGAAAGGTTGATTAGATATTGGAATGGGCTGCCCAGGAAGGTGGTGGAATCCCCATTCCTGGAAGTGTTTAAAGAAAGACTGGATGTGGCATTTAGTGCAATAGTCTAGTTGTCATGGTGATGTTTGGTCATAGATTGGACTCAATGATCTCAGAGCTCTCTTCCAACCTAGTTCAGTCAGTGTGATTCTGTGTGAAAACCTGGTCAGTAGAAGCTCAGAAGGACAGCTGTCTAATTTGCTTTCAGCAAAATCTTCATAGGGTGGTTTGGAGTCAGCACAGTGGGGACTGCCTTAGTTACCAACTGAAATAACCTTCTTTGCATGCTCCTGACCTCACTGTTCAACCCTTGTTGTTCACCAATTGCAACGAGCCAGATTGTAGGCTCCAGAGGCTCTGTGGTGTCACAGAACAGGGGGCGCCCACAGGTTTGCTAGCATTAGTGTAAAGAATAAACAGGCACTTTCATCTACTCATCTGGGATGCTTGGGCAGGATTTATCTCACTCTGCTTAACATACCAACACCAAAGACACCTACATATGAGGCAGTGACCTGACATCCCTTCATAATCATTGATAGAGGTATAGATAACTTTTTAGCATGCAGATCATCTGGGCAGCTTTGGCCATCTGTGTGGGGATGGGATAAACTGGGTACAAGAATTACTATTTCTCTCCATGGACAGCAAGAGAGAAGGCAGTAGTACTCATGGGGACAGAAAAGTATGACCACTGCCCATCCACCCCTCAGTTCCCCTGGGAGAGGGCGAGGAAGGCAGCCACTCTCTGAAACCTCTTTGGTCACCTCACCCAAGCATGAATCAGCAGAACTAATGAAAATTCAGCAAAAATCATGAGTAGTATTTCTTCATGTCTACAAGTACAGCTCTCATTAGATTGGTAAAGCAGCTGGATATTTTTGGATCCATGACCTGCCAAGGATATACATACTGAAAGCACTTCATAAACAGGTGGGTGTAAAATAGATAGTGAATGCAAGAAAATCTCTATGTCCATAGGTGGTTTTTGCTTTGTGGTGATATAAATGGTGAGAACAGTTGTTATATATGCTAACTCTTTTTAACAGATGGTATGAGGAAGGAATGTATAACAGTAAAATAAAAGAAAGATATTTGCCAAACTTACACACAAGAACCTCAAGGAAGAAAAATGTTCTTGCTTCTGCAATGTGAATGAAGAAATAGGCTTTGATAACCATATAGATGAAAGCCATATATAAATGGATTGAGTTCGTGGACCTGGAAGAGAAAAATAAAAATAAACACAAATAAAACTGATGCTCTCATCATGACTGGTTTCTTGTTCAAAGATAGTTCCCCAGCAGCGTATCATTCACAGAAAGTGAAGCTAAGAGGAAGTCCAAGTTTCCATGAGGCAACAGGGAATACAGCATTGTGCAACAGCTTTTCCAAACTGAATGTACATTCAGGCATTGCCCAATCAAATGATAGCCAACAATGTATGCAATAAAGAACTGATTGAATCTTGCTGTAAGACACAACCCAAATGACGCTATTAAATACCTTAATCTTGGAGCTGACAGAATTGTGGCATGGCATTTTGTCATTAGAAGACATAATGAAGCAGTGGTATTACACACACACACACTCTTTCAACTTCTAACACAAAACTGGAGGCTGGAGGAATGGCATGTGGCATTACTGGCCAATATTTTTCAGGCATAGGAATTTTCTCACACAACCAACTGTAGTTTTGGAAACTGTCTTACTAATTATAGCATATAGAGGAACATTTCTCTTCATACTCAAAAATTTTCACTAATTGTTTTCAACAACACAGGGCAATCTTCATGTTTGGGATTGACCTGGTGACTATGTAAAAGCAGAGCAGCCCAAACCCCACAAAAATTGTAGACTCTCTCTTATGTCTTTCTGTCAAAGTCCATGCAGAAGATGGGAGAGCACTAAGCCAACTTCTCTCCACTAGAAGTTATCCTCGGAGACATCAGGGCAGACTGGGATCTGATCTTCCTCGCATTTCCATGAGCAAGTCTGAAGAGGATTTTCATTAAAGTAATTGAGAATAAACTGAGTGAAAATAATTAGCATGAAACTATGTAATATACTGAAGAGCAATATTCTCACAGGAAGGACAGAGGCATTTTGGGAAAATAGGAACTGGTGTATCACAAGTTACAGGAATGCAGGTGGAGTGAAATGCACATGGAAATGCATAGTATCTATATGAAAGCTCACAAGGTGATCTGATAGTCCTTTTCAAGTCTATGAATCTATTAATTGTCTTAGTTTCAGGAGAGTACAGCAAAACGCTCCATTAAAAGAGCACGCTGACACTGCCAAGACCCAGGGTCAAGACCAGATGAGTAGCACACAGCCTGACTCGAGGGTGTGTGCTGAGCATTCTTGCGGGAGGCAGCTTTGCCAGCCCCCCAGCTCCCAGGGCTCCTGAGAGCAGACCTACCTTCTGTAATTCCTATTATACCCTCACTTACCTGATGCCAAACCTCTCAATGTTGTCTTGTACCATTTAGAATTGACCTCTACAAAAGTGGTATTTGAAGAAAACTGTGTTTAAAAGCAATCCACACTGCTCAGATGAATAATGCTGGATTTTAGGCAGTTTTCTCTGCAAACAGGACTTTAAATTTCTTTTGGTAATAACCCCTTTTGACTTGCCCACATGTAGACGGTAATTATTACTGCTTTTTACAGCTAGGGTATTTTAATCCCAACACATCTCATTCCCTCTCCCACATAGACTGTCTTTGAAGCAACAATAACAAGTACCAGCTTCCCTAGGCCAGTTTGCAAATTTGCCTTGAGGCTGAAACAGTCAGAGCAAGCTTAGTAGGTCAAAATTGGATTTCCCAAACATGAACCATTCAAAAAAAGAAAAAAAAGTCTTCCTCTTATTTTTAACTTATTAATCACTTGAGAAAAAGAGAAGTTTTGGGGGAAGTGGGGGCAGATGTCCCCCCGTATAAGTTACGTATAGAAAATAACTACACAGAATGATCTGACTCTATTGAAATCAATGAGAGTTTTGCCACTGGCTTCAGCAGAGCCACGTTTTCATCCAGTGTTCCCAGAGCGACATCTCATTTACTAGTAGCAGTGAAGAGTTTACCAGCAGGCCTTCCATTACCATATAAAACATAAAGGAAAGCTGAGGTATCTCTGTGGAGATCTGGCAGCCCCACAGAACTCATCCATATTTGTTTACTTTTAATTACCATTACAGTCAAGGGCATTAAAAACTTCGTGGAGTCTGGGAACAAACTGTTTCAGTTACCCTCAGACACACACAATCCCAGCACAGCCACAGAAGCAGTGCGGTAGCAGTACCCGGTCAGAGGAGCTCCACCTCATCCATATCCTACCTATCAGAAGGGAGACTGACACCTCAGCTTCCTTACATATCCCTGGGCAGTCTCCTAGGACCCACACAGGGATTGATCTCTCTCCCTGAAGATCCAGGATTGCTTGTTCTGGCTTCTTTCTAAATTCAGGATGAATGCTATTGCTGTTGGTCCCTAGAGAGATGTGCCATCTGTGACTCAGCCATATGTGCCCTCAGCACATACCTTGGACACAGCAGGCTCAGGGAACGTGAGCCTTTGGCTAAGCTGAAGTAAAGATAGAGAGAACGGGCAAGCAGCATGATACAAGTCACTGACGAATTTGTTAAAAACTAACCCACAATGGGCACAACTTTGTTATCACACCTGAAGGTGCGGCCATTCATTCCCTTGCTGACAGACCCAAGTTAAAGCCTTCGTTCACCCTCAGCTGAAGCATTTTGTTTCTCCATCTTCTAATGCAGTCAAACCTTCCTGATGAAAAGCAGCCCCAGCAGATGTATTGCCATGAAAATGTTGCTCTAATGTACTGGAAGGAAAGACAGTTTCACAGAAAAGATCGCTGAGCAGCCCCATTCACAATTACTCCTCACATCCACAGGCTCCCATGTTAACTAGGAGTGACACCTTTAATTGCCAGTATGGAAACCCACAAGAGCTAACAGATCACAGCCTAAATCCATGATATTATCAATGTAGAAGGCAGCTCAGCAGTTGGGATTTTTTGAGTCAATGGCTTGTTTCCCTATGACGTTTTGAGAAAAGGTTTTCTTGTGTAACGTCTACAAACCTAAAATAGCATAGAATATTTAAATTGAGGTAGAGGACAATTTAAAGCCTAGCTAAAACTTCTCTGCTGAAATTGCTCGTGGTAGGAGAAATGTGCATTTCCAACACATAATTAGGAAGAGACAAATAGAGGGTGTGGAGTCTTACTATGGAATGTTAATTACAAGCAGATCCTGAATACCCAGGTTGAGTTCCAGGCAGTTGAGGATACATATTGAAATGTACTTAGTGATATACTCATTTCTACTTAATTACTTGTGAGACAAAGTGCTCACAGCCAAAGGATATTTCTTTAGACTGCAGAGGATAGCTCTGAGAAGAATTGATAAGTGTAAAAGGTACCCAAAGCAATATCAATCCACCCACTTTCCAATTAAGGGTATTTCACAACAGCATTTTTTCTAGTGCTCTCTGTTGCCTATTTTAATGTCCTAAAGTGATAAGATTTCCACCACTTCCTCTGGAACACTAGATAAGTCTCACAGCCAGGACTTTTTCTCCCTGTGATGTTCAGCTTGCACTGTCTTCTCTTTTTTTAGAGTTCAACTGTGTTTTTCCAAAAAAGAAAAAATTGACCTAGGTAATTTTTCTCTCCTCATTAACTACACCCAAAGGTTCCACTGCAAAGGGGGTCTAGGAGGACATTTTGGTTGAATCAAACTCACTCTTTTCCAGGCATGGATGCTGGAGGAACAACCAAGCAGAGCAAAAGACCTGAGTGAGAAGAAAGAGAAGGTTCCCCTAAAGTCTGTCACATTCTTGAGACCTCCCAAATTTCATAGTGTCTGAGATGCCTGTACCACGCACTCCATGGAGCACAGTGGATGCATCCTCTATGCTTCAGATCATGCAATAGGACTAAGTGGCAGAAGATGACAGCCTCACCTGCATACGGGTACCAGAGTCTCTTTAAAATATACCCCTAGATGTTCTCTGTCAACTGACCTTAAATGGTAGATGATGATTCTAGACAACAGCTGCATCAGAATGAAGTGATGATGGGGAGGCTGTGCTGCAAACACATGAACTTCAGACTGAGATACAAAGGGTAGGAGTCAGTTCCATGGGCCTCAAGAGCATGGCACAGGTCTGCACTGCCTTGCACATAGATTTAGGCTGCATTTCACCTCAGTGTGACTCACTAAGGACTTGCTGCCCTCATCCTCCTTCCTACCCTGAACTACCTCCATGGTAAGACAGAGAATCAAGCCTAGACTTCCTACTTAAAGGACACATGTATCTTTCTCATCTCAAAATCAGACAGTTTGGAAGTGTTAATGCCCCATTAACCATAGATGAAACCTGTGTCCATAAATATATTCAAAGTCAAGTGGGAAAAATTGCATCCAACGTGATCAAAGTGCAATATCAGCTGATTGCCATCCAACAAACAACATAAAAATAGTCAATTTATTGCTCTCAAATATATCAAGGATCTCAGGCAGTAGTCAGGAACTGGAAGTAACCACTGGTATCCTAAATCCACTTGAAGACAGCAGGTTTTCATAGGCTGACAAGGCAATAACCTGCACTTTGGGACACAACGCATGATGGCTCAGCTGTCATGATGTACAGGGTACAAGATAACATCACATGTTGCCCAGTCCTCCTGAGAAATGATGTACACTGGCTGAGAATGCTCCCTTGCACTTGTGTTCATCCAGGTGAGGGGAGTCCTCTCTCAGGTCAAGCAGATTTGCATTTCTGCCTGTTGGTGCTGGTTGAGGGAAGACATATAGAGGATGCAACTGTCTATCACTAAGTGGCTGCTTGGCTTTGAAGTAAATGCAAGATCAGACATCACCAGTGAAAAAGCAAAATGTTGGAAATTACTGAAAAATAAGAAAGGGAGAGAAAGTAGAAAAACTGTAGCATGGATAAAAATAATTATCAGTTCTTTCTCTAAATCTGCCACCTCTTTATTCCCAAAAACCCTTAAACAAGAGGATACTGACCCTGCTGTCTGTGTCATATGCCACAATCATCTCTGAGGTAAGTACCAAAGAAGCAACAGAAGACATCTAAACAAAACCAGGGAGAACACTGGTTTCTTTGACCACTAAGGCCAATGCAAAATCCCACTGGCAACAGTTTTTTGTTGACAGAAAAGGAGCACCCACACAGGCAGTGGTGACTTTGGGGCAGCACAGGAAAATGGAACTGGGATCTGAGTGTTGGGAATGTATCTCGATTCAGATACATACAATGAATCGAAAAAATTAGGAAAAAAAAAAGCGGAAACCCATGCAGACCTTACCCACAAAAGGACCGGCCCCTCAGTTGTAGGTGTGTTTTTCAGCCCTGTCCATTTCTTTTACTTTCACAGTATTTTTTAGTCACTCCCAGTCTGGGTTCATCTCTGCCAGCAGTCAAGACCTTCCATATCACGTTTGCATCTCTGTTGTTCCACACCCTAAACATGTGGGACAATGGAGCCCCAGTGAGGAATCACAGGGATGAAATGGAGACAGGGGAGGGGACATAAAAGGAGGTGCAAGACAGATTCACTTTCATTGCAATGGGGTATGTTGAATAGCTGAAAGGATTGTGGAAAAAGTGACTACAGGCAAGCTCAGCAGAAAAGCCGTAGTGCCTGATCTAGTCCTCTTCCTTTTGAAGAGGCCTGCAAAAAGTTAACAGTAATCTAGAAACCAGAAGAATTCTTTGTTCTTGACCTGGACAAGCTCAAGAAGCGGGCCTAAGGGAATCTCATGTGGTCTAACAAGAAGTACAAGGTGCTGCATCTGGGTTGGGGTAACCCCTGATATCTGAGACACAAGTATTTCCTTCAGAATTTCCCATCCTCCTGCCCCATGTCAGAGTACCTACCAGCAGCTCCCCTTTGAGAAGGATCATCCAAGAAATTGCTTCCCCCAGAAAGGGGATTTTCCACCTAAAAAAATTTGCACAGAAGCTATTTACTTTCCCAATCAAAAACTGAAGGTTTCAAGAACAGAAAAACTGCAACCCCAAAATTGCCAAATCCAAAGAGTTCGTGGTCTAAATCCATGACTCCTTTAACCAAAAAATACTGTAAACTCTGCTTTTGTTTTTGCCAAAACTCAAAAAACTACATTGTGTTACTTCCATTTGTTCAATGAAAACCCAAAATCGTCTGCACAAATCTGTTCTAAGCAGCTCTCCCATTACTCACAGAAACAGCAGCGTCTTCCGGCAACTCATTAAAGTCAACACAAAGAGGTCTAAACACACTGAAGGGGTGAAATTGAGAAAAGGAAACGCTGCACACTCTTCAGTGCTTTAATATTTGTCCTTGACCTTCTAATGAAGCAAAAAAGGAAGGAAGTGGAAGAGACAGATTGCTATTAGTGTTGTTTTATACTAAAGCTAGTTTTCCCAAGTTTATGACCAGCACTGACACTGAACTTGTCTAAGGAAGGTTGGGTTTTGCCGTACCACAAAGCTAGAGACTCAGCAAAAACAACAGATTACTGTTCTTCCTGCTTCCCTCTATCACACCAGATGGGTCTCTCCACCCAGATTCAAGTTAACCCAGCTACATCCTAAACCTGTAGTGGGGCAAGACTGGATTCTCTTTTGCCTTCCCAAACTTTGGTTTCCATGGAAAAGAGAAACCACTTTGGTATTATTTGGGACCCAAATCCCCAGGTAAGCTACAGCAGGCATCAAAGGTACATTTCTAGAAAAGGGTATCTGAAACCATCTGCCCAGCAGTGCAGAGTCTGTGGGAACTCAGCAGTGACCCATATTCCTTATTTGCATCCTCCCCCATGACTTCTCTCTTGCTTCCCTTGTCTGTTTCAGAATGACTCAAGCAACAGCACTTGCTTATCAAAGACAAAGTGTTGCCTGGTCAAGTTGTGTGGTATAATCTGATCTCATACCCAGCACTTGCACTGGAAAGCATTTGTAACAATAATGCTTATACCAGAAGAACAAGTGTTTCGCTTTCAAAATTCAGAAATGCCAGATTCACCTTTGCTTGAGCAACTTTAATTCTTTCCTTTCTGGTTCAACCCTCTTATGCACGGTGTAGCATTTGTATGGGCACCAACGCAGCTTGCAACAAAGTGCGGTGCTGAATTAAGTTTATTACAAAGAACAACAGCTTAAATACAGTGTTCATACTGTAACACGTGACCTTTCAGCCAATCACACCAAGGCACTCCACTGCACGTCTGATAGAGTACTTGGGAGACTACAACTCCCAGAGTGCTATTCGGCACCCTTAAGATGAATCCCACACCACAGAATGAAGCCAGGTTTGCCCTTGCCTATGCAGCAGATGACAGATAACTTCATCTTATAGGAGAAAAGCTCAAATGAGACACAAGAATGACAGATGAAAGCTACCACTGAGCAGAAAGGCTATGCCTATACCAATACCAATAAATTCATGAGGGACATCTCTGCCTTCCCCTAGGTCAAGGGGCACAGTTTGTGAGTTTGGCTCACATACAGGCTGCTAACTGCCATTGCCCTCATCAGCCTGCCTGTGACCACCCCACCAAGTGCTTGCCCATGGGTTTTTCCTGGGCCCTACCTGATGCCCCACTGGCCCTAGGATAAAACTATTAATTCTGCATAACCCAAGGGCTGTCCTGAATCCCACTAGAGTGCTGTTTCTATAGCACAAACCTGGGGGATGGAGGGTGCTGCATGCCCTGAGATGTGGCAGGTGCTGCAAGTGCTGAAGGCATAGTGTTGGCTGGTATGGATAGTATGGGAGGGCTGAGGGGAACCTTACCCAACACTGGTTCACTTGTGGGTCTGTCTGGGAGCAGTGCTAGGAATAGCTGTCCCCAGATTGTTCACTGCAGTGCAAGTAGCCAGGGCTGATGCTTAGTTTGTTCCCTGGCCCCCTTTTATTAAGGGATGTAGGAGCACTCTCGGGGATTGTGTACCAACTCAGATGTAACTAAGTAGGGCCATCTAGCAGAAAAGGAAATGGTGTGAACAGTAATAATCTTCCCAACATCCAAAGATAATAACCTCTGACACTGAAGTACTGAGATTTTCTCAAGCCAGATTTTGGTTTACTTTTCCCTCTCAATAGTTTGTTACTAGCTTAATTTATAAACAGGTATAAGCTTAAGTAGCTTTTGTTCTCCATTATCCCTTCATAATCCCTTTGGCCAGGCTTGTCACACCGCTGCTTAATCTTTGACAGCATGAGTTGCTTATTCATGCTCTTCATTTTTCAGTTTTCCTTTTTGATAGGCTTCTGTCTTTGAGCAGGCAGGTATAGCCTTAGGTCTCTCCTGCTTACAAAGACTTAACAGGAACCTTTCTCTGTGTATAGTTCTTGTTACAGCACCCTGTTGTCACTGACAACAGACTATAGCAAAGGTGTGAAGCCACTTACCATTTATTACCAGATCCCAGTAGAAGTGATTTTCCTGTTTAAATACAATGTGTGTCTTGCCCTCTGACTTTTCTGTTGCATCAGAGATGTGATTGAAATGGGGAGCAAACTATGTGTCGTAATGTTCTTGGTCCAGCGACATAACAACACAAATGGCAATCCCATGCAGACTTATCCCCTTCAGAATGCAAAACTAAAAAGGGCAATCTGGTTTTAACCTCTAAAAATATAAGTATTGCAGATCTTATGAGAGATCTTAAAAACTAATTTTCAGCACCACAAGCAATGCTTCCTACCTGACCTCAAAGCAGTAAAAATGGAGCTGGAAGTTGCTTCGAGTTTATTCAGCAAAGGAATATTTACAAAGGTATCTTTACTTAACCTAAGCTACTTAGAACCCCTTTCAATTGAGTAAAACTACCTGTTGTGTTGGACAGACGTGTAGCATAAAGTTAACTAAAAGCACCACCCATTCCATCTGACTTTAAAAATTTAGCACATCCAGTGTGTGTGATAAAATGAGTATATACCAAGTGTGATCTAGTACTTACGTTACACCCCAAACTGGCCCTCACTGAAGAGGGCTCTATGTATTTTTGCTGCTTTTGTGAGACTCTACAACCTGATTATTCCACTAGCAAAACTAAAATAAATGTTCTACTAGCCAGTAATATTAATAAAACACCTTTAGATCAGATGAAAACTCTTCCTAATGACTTAACAAGATGACTTTGTCATGTATGATTTCAGATAAGAACCAGCATTGTGTCTTTGCCAGTACCTGATTGTACTCTTGGTTTTTGATTTATTAAGAGCAGGGAATGAAAAGTACTCTCATGGGATCTATACATTACCTGCCTGTGATATATCTCTGAGTACTCCTGAAGCATAGTTGGGAAATGAGGAAAGCTGCACATCCCTGTGAGTGTCTCTCCAGAGCTGTCACAGGTGACTGCGGATGTACCTGCTCTGTGAAATGTGGGGGATAGACAGAAGCCAGAGTAGAAACCAGCTACAAAAATAAGTCAGAAAGGCAGAAGTAGTCAGATTCCCCATTCTCTAGAGAGCCTGGTCCAGTGCAGCACACAAGCTGCTCCATGTGCTCTCTGTTGGGAAGAGCCCTTCTCAGCTGCTTCATGAGGATGTCATCCCCACAGAGGGCCTCCTGAAAGCTCGGCTGATCTGCCTTTCTACAGGAGGATTGTCAGATGAGGATATCAGATGAGGATGAATATTATTTTCATTTTTTCCTTGAAGCTATGAACTACTGTTTTTCTGACCCACATAAATGTCTGTGTCCTAGACTGGGATGAACCTGCCTTGTTGCTCCTAGGTCAGTCTAATTTATTCCAGTGGGTTTGTATCTATCTTACACATAGGAGGGTAGACTGGTGACTTTAGCATTTGCCTGGCAGCAGAAACTTCTTTTCAGTAGCTAAAACAACTCAATGGAAAGGAAAATGTCATAGCTGTATGCTAGGCTTGCCAACAGCTGTTCCACTACTGCTTTTTGCATGGTCAAACCAAAGGCCATGGGACACTGCTCTGTATCTGAGGCTGAGAACACATTTACAGATCACTTTGAACAAGAAGTTATTTCCTAGCTATACAATAAAGACATATTTTTATCAGCAACAAAAATAGATTTCATGAATGTCTTTAAAAAACAGATAGTATTTCATGTCCCTCTTTGATACTTAACAGGGATAAAAAGTGCTGCACTTTCACTCCTCTTGGTGTGGGGACCCTAAGAGCTCTGACCATGTCTGACAATGGAGAGTTGCATAAGAAAGT
Organism: Neopelma chrysocephalum; assembly: GCF_003984885.1. Lineage (NCBI taxonomy): Eukaryota > Metazoa > Chordata > Aves > Passeriformes > Pipridae > Neopelma > Neopelma chrysocephalum. The sequence goes on along the minus strand of NW_020897694.1, from coordinate 10,965,998 downwards.
ACAAAATAAACATAATGCAGAAACACCATTACCAAGGTGGCCTTTTTTTGACATAGGAACTCCCCAGACCATAACAGTGTAGCAAACCAGGCTGTGCATGGAGGCCATTCATTCTAGGGGTATATTCATAGTATCACAGAATCATAGAACTGTTTGAGTTGGAGGGAACCTTTAAAGGTCATCTAGTCCATCCCCTGTCAAACCAGATGTACATGTAAAGGGACTCGTGACCTCTAGAATTGAACACATTTGTGGATAGATCATTCCTCCCTCCCCTTCCCTTTCAGCCATCCAAGGCCAGGCACATTACCTTGAGATCATGCTGCAAAGCCCATCTACGCTCTTGCTGGGTGCTAAGGGAGGATCCAGGCATAAGGGCTGCCTGCCGTTTGAGAGACTGGCACTCTTGATCTGTTGTTATCTGCAGGACTTGTGCTGGTTAGAGATTATGGCAGTGTGGGAAGGAGGTCTACTGTAACAGCCCTAAGCTGAAAACCAGAGGAACTGCTGCAAAGTTTGGAGTAGCATGGAAGGCAGAAACCACATTATTTGAGGGCAGATTGCCAGTGTTTCATAAAGTTTTCTCTTGATCCTTGAGCTACCTCTTTGAAACCCATGTAGGAAGGCATTAGGAGTGAAACATCTCTGCACTGATAAAAGGAGGTGCAGCAGCTGTCTTAAGAGCAGTGCTTTTAGGATTACAACTAGCCTGAGTTTAAACAGGGGCTGCAAAGAAGCAGGATGAGTTGGAAGATGGCACAAGGCAGAATAGACATCCCAGGATGACCTGTCATTGAGTAGCACTAAAACTGGAGGCCCTACACACACTCCAATTCAAAGTTACACCAGAAAGAGCCCTATCAAGAGACCCATGAGCCTAGAGTCATGCTGGGAGGATACACAGGGTCACTCAGTGTTCAGTCAAAGATTTCTACATCATATTCTGCTTGGCTGTCCTATGGAGGAATTAGGAAAATGAGGATGATGAGGGGGATGTGGTACTTGCAGTCAGCACAGCTGTCTGGCAGAGGTGCAGAAAAACTTGTTCCTCAGGACACCTCTCGTGCATGGGGTCTGAAGACTGAAGAAAAATCCCTGTCCATTTGACAAGGAGTTAGCTGCCTGCAACAAAACCCATAGAGGCATTTCTTCAAATGCAGAGCTTTTACTAACATGTGAAAGCATCCCACGTGTGGGAGATCATGTTCTGAGATGTACAGCACAGAGAGGAGCTGGTGAGGAAGGCAGGGGCCAGGCCATGAGCTCTTCCTCTGACTTGAGCAAAGAGAGAAAGGTGTCTGAATTAGTGCTGAACCGCTGCTCTGGGGTTGGGAACAATGTGAGAGACCACGTTGTATGCAAGACTAACTTACATATTTTTTCAAAAGAATTTGTATGGGCACTAGTTAACTCTGCTAAAACAGCCAAAACATAAACCTGGACAATTCAACTCAAATTTATTTTCCCACTAAATAAACAGTTCTTCTTTACTGTCTCTGTTTCACTGTTGTGCAACATTGCACAAAACACTACTCCAACTTTTGTGGCATTTCCCAGAGGGAGGAACTTGGTTCTTACATAGTCTTCCTCCATCTGGTCTCCATGTGGCCTGATGAAATGTACTGGCAGGTGCAAAGGGTTTCCACTCTTACCTAAAAGGGTCGCTTCTAAGGACTGAGATTTTGTATCAAAACCCAAGCGTGATTTCCAGGCTGTATTGCTACTCTCTTGTGAAACAGGCAAAGCTTTCAAGCTTTCCTCACATAGGTAATAAATATGCCAAACAGCTGGTGGAAACACAGGTTCACAGTGCTGCTGGGTAGATTTTATTCTGGTCAAAACATTTGATAGGGCCAGTAAAAACAGGGGGAACTACAGGTGAACATTGCATGAAAATGTATGTTCCCAACAGACAGAGGAGACATTCCTGAAGCAGAACTCTTCCCCAGAACTCTTGGGGACTTCCTTGGCTTGCAAGCACAGACACATCTACTTTACATATGCACGCACACACACACACAAATATACGTGCAGATGCAGAGATATTGATACGCACATATTCATACACGTACAGATCACTACATATACACACATGAATGCATGCGTATATATGACTGACTGCACTCATGTCTCTGTATATATAATATATTCCGTTCTGCTGTATTTTTGACATTTGTAATGACATCTATAATTTGTGGTCTGAGAAGGCTGAGCCATGAAATGTGGTGAGCCAAACTGGTGGGCACGTCTTCACTGAAAAATAGAGGGTTGATTTAAAAAACATTTTCCCTCAAAAAATGTAATTTTTAAAATCAGGAAAAAAACTATCCTTTTTCAATTTCTGAGTTTCCACATTGCAAGGGGAAAACATGCTCCTTTGCACAACCTCTTTCTCTCTCTTGTGTTTCAAGCACTGACCAAAGGCAGAAAAATAATCGAAAGCTAAGAAGTAGACATAGGGTTTGTTCTTGGCCATTTTATTTCTTCAGTTTCTTCCTTTATATTTCAAAATGAAAAATAGGAGGTGATATTTTAGGAGTTACAGAAAGCTGGCCTGCCAGTTTGTTTTTTTACCATCAGAATGATATCATGTTTTCCTAAACAAAAATAATTTATGAAAAATTTCCAACAAAAGAAAAAGTCTCTCAGTTTTTTTCCATTAAATGAGTGTTTACTGAGCAGCACTGAACACTCCCTGCTCTGGCTACCAAGGAAGATGTCACAGGAAGCCCTCAGATCAGTGGGACAAACACTGGACTTGGAACGAGTAGCACAGCTTCTGACATTCAGCAGTCCAGCATTCACGGAGGCCTCTAAGGGACATGAAGCTGAAGAAAATGGTGATTGTGATTTTCCTGTCATCTGCTCAGGTCTTCATGCCATATACAAGGACTCTCCAAAGGACAAAAGTTAAGAACTGATTACCATTGATCGAGTCCCAGCCCAGACTTTGGGAAGAAAAAGGCATAAACCTCTGTTGCTCCTGGAGGATAGGAGGGCAAAGACCTCCTTTGTGAGGTTTGCACTTATTCTGGGCTGAGTTCCGCATTCTTTGGGGTACCCCTGAGAATAGCCTCACTCTTCCACAAAGATGATCTCTGCCTCAACAGGCATCCTCAGAAAGGGCTCATCAGGGAAGTGAAGAATTACTTAGAAATTACATGATCCTTTAGCAGTCTGAACACTGGCCCTTTGACCATGGTGACTACATGTAGCACAAGAGGCCATTGGAAGGAGCAGAAGACAGGTAAAGAGCACCAAGGGAGGTGTGTGCCCCTCTCCCACACCACTGGTAGTGTTTTGGCACTGGTCCTTTAAACCTCAGAACAGCTCAGCCATCATTGGGCAGAAGATAGAACAAGCTATACACTACAAAACTTGGATGAGACAGAACCCCCTGTGCCATCAGGAAAAGCAGAATAGAAGTACACCTTTAAGAGCAAAAAAAACTATCCAGAAAAATAAATGTTAGCAATATATGACTCCTCCCCTTCATCAAGAGGAGAGTTTTCATTTTTTTCAAACTAATCTTGTGTATTTGAAAGCAGAGGCAGACAGGCTCATCCCACCTAAGACCCCTTCATCCACGTACTAAACATTGCATTTGTAACTTAATATTTGTGTATCAGCAACATATTAAACATCAAGGCACTGCTGTGTTAGGCATAATAATATAGTTATTTATCCACCAAAACCACAAAACCTAGATTAATAACTTGAGAAGTAAAGCCATATTGCTGGGATGGTATGTGAGAGAAGAGGAAATACACAGGAACAGTAAGTGCACCAAGGCTTTGAATTTTCTTTAAAATTTGTTCTCCCAAATAAAGTTTTTGAAGGATAAAAATGTTTTATTCAATACAATTGATTTATAAAGCCCTTTATTCTACTTTGCTTACTACAAAAGTTTTTTCTCTTTGAAAAAAAAAGTTCTGTAGGAGAAGAGTCATGTTCATATCCTCCCATTTCAATACCTAATTCATCTTCTATTCCTGTTTTCTCAGCTAGGAAATTAAAGTACAAGAGCCCAGAGAGAAAATGACATTCACAGAAAAGGCTATCCTTGCATTTCTGGTCAAAAGAAGAAGGAGACATACTAATTAATGAATTAAAATGAGGCTTTTTACCACCTTCTGAATCTCTAAGAGGAATAAAAAATACACCCCAAATCAGAGCTGAGATATCAAGTAATCAACTAGCTTTGTTCTGACACAAGGGCAGATGAAAGTAAGAATTCTTTCAAGTGAGGAAAAACACAACTCTTTTCCCTAAGGGGAGAAATCAAATTGTTATGTTTTTGTTTTTAATTTGGCTCCTATGATGGGCAAATTTATTTATGTGCAGATTACCACTGTTCCTACAGACATTTCAGCCCACGTTGTTTGGAGTCCACGCTGTTTGTACAGGGTCTTGGCTCATGGTTGCTTTGCCACAGGACCTCTGCCAGCCAGCGAAGCTTTGAGTAGATGACACTTACTCCTTCTGTCCTACATGGACAACACTATCTGAGCACACATTCATCTCTGAGAAGATCTCACCTTCCTTGTGCTATCCACCTCATGCTGTACCAGGGCTTCCAGGGCAGAATTTCCTGTTCTTGAGTCCCCCAAGCACCATCAGGCAGCTGTAGCTGCATGGTGAACACTTTGAAAAGTGCCCACACAGATGTCTTGGAGTCTGAGACCAGTGTGATCCCTAGGAATCAGTGGACTCCAGAATACCAGGTGCCTTTGGGTGTTTCACAGAAGAGGTGACCCATCAGAGCCCTTGGAAATGCAATACCTGGTGCAGATGTCTCAGAGATGAATTTAGCAGCTGATCTATTATGGGTTCTGGAGATGGGTTGGTTCCTTCTCTGTTTCCAGAAAACTCTTATCCTATAGGATCTATTCAAGACAATATTTCCTACCTGAAGCTGTGGGATTTTGCAGCTCTGAAGGGAATCATAGACTTTTGTTCCTGAGGACCACGACATGACAAACTCCATAATGGAAAAGTAATGACTTTGGAAGAGGTTTATTTAAAAGAAAAAAAAATTAAATAAAATCTGGGCCCTTATCCAGGTAGAGATCTTAGCCTGGCATTCCATCTACATTCTTTCTGTTATTAAAATAATTTAGGAAACCGGGAAGCCTGTTCTGCATTCAATCATGTTAGCCCACGCTGTGTCAATTTGAATTCTGCCTGTGGTGATAACAGTTGAAAATCTGATGGGCCAGATACTGAACTGACAAAAATCGGCGTTGCTCCATTACAATCAGTGGGGTTTTGCCAATTTACCCTTGTTAAAGATCTGGACCTCTAATTCTAGGAAGGCATTTTTCCAGACAACAAAACAATCTTCTATGTCTTTGGCAAAGGAAAAAAAAAAGGAATAATTTAGTAATACTTTGGAAAGTGACCTTACTATGATAATACAACTTGAAAATTAAGCTCTAGGCTCATTTTCAACATATTTGAAGTTAACTAGAACCTTGTCCAGGTACTTCAAATATGATCAATAGATAAAATCTGGTACCATTTTTCAGTGTAGATGCCACCATATTCCAAGCTGAAGATTAGTATTTTTCCATTTTAGTTCATTAAATGACTTAACAACCCTCTTAGAAAACTCCTCTGATGATGAAAACAACATTTGCATGCATAAGCAGACACATGAAAATATTTCATCCTTCACCCAATTGATTTTTCAAGTCTAAAAGTATTTTTGAAGTTCATCTTTGCTGGAGAAAGTCCATAAGCCTGAGGAAATTACACTTTTGGTATTTGATCCTTAGCTGATCAGCAATCAGGGTAGCTTAGCCTTATCCTGTGCACCACCCTGCTATAGTTCACCTGATGAGAGAACAGGGCAAGGCAGTCCCTTCCCTATTCACACTAGTTACTGCTATCCTGAGCAGTGTTGCTCTTGACCTTCCTCAAGATGACTCCACAACTCTGCAACATGGTCCTACAACAGTCATTACTTGGACAACTAGTCAAAAATGTTAGAGGACTGCAATGTGGGTCACACTGCTTTGGCCAAGAGGCAAAACCTGAAACACCTTCATGGTTAAACCTCCCTTTTACCTGTTGACATTTGCCAATGCAGACAGGACAGAGGAAAAGAGTGGAAAAGAGGGACTTCAAACTTCAGGGAGAGGTATTTTCATCTGAAATATGACAGGTAGTTTTTATTTGGGAAAAGAGAAAGAAAAAGCAATACATTTCCTACAAGACCAGTTTCATCAAAAGGTTTGATCTGGTTACAGCTGTTACACAGGAGCAGGGACTCAACAGTGATCACAGTTAGCTTCTGCAGTGAAGTGCAAAGCCTGGTCTGACAGCTGAGCTCACAGAGCTAAACTGAGACAATACCATGTAGTAGGTTACTCTTCATGCTTCAGCAGAGACCATGAATCCTTCAGTTTCTTTACTTGCTTTGAGGGACTTTCTGTTTTGTTCAGTTTTCAAAGCAGATAGAAATCCATTGATGGCATTTAAATGCATCCACCACAATGAACTCTAAGATGCGGAGAATAACATTTTCTTGTACTTAAGCATCCCAGGAGACTGCAATGATTGTATTAAAATTTTAATCACAAACTCCTTGCATTAAAATCACAAAGAATTCTCTGTGCTAGAGAATTTCACAATATGAAAATCTTTTACAAATTTGTGGCAGATAGCAATTTTCTATCTGGGAGATGTAAATCAGTTATTAATGAGCCAAATTGCTAACATCAAGCCTGGTATCTACATACAAGAAAGAGACAAAAATCTTTTACAAACTTATAAAGTTCTACATGTACTAGCCTGAAGAATTTTATTCCCTGTTTCCTGAATCGAGAGACATCAAACTACATCTCCTTCTACAGTAATATCTCCACCTGATTCATGCATGGTGTTGTAGAGCTTTGGAAGTGATGATCTGAAATTAATAGCCGAAAAACTATTCTGAAAGACTGATCCATTGCATTTCAGATTTTGTAACTACAGACTAGGTTTTTGGTTCAGACGAATGTGGTTCTAGTACATGCTTAAATAAACACAAGACAGTCAGGTCCAAAGCAAGCAGTAAGGCAAAGTCTACAGCATCCTCTAGAACCGTGTAAGCTCCTCAACACCCACAAGCACAGACCAGAGCTCAGGACCTACCACAGCAATCCTGCCTTGACCTGAGCCACTGTTCTGAATTTCAGAGCTGTCCTTGAATGTACAGTTGCACAAAACAAAAATCTTTTATTTCAGCAACTTCCATATGTTAGGATCCTAGCTGAGCTCAAGCACATTGCTAGCAGTACTTGAAATCTAATTCTGTTGCTTTTTTTCCTGCGTGTATTAAAAAATCCATTACCATTGTTAAAGAGTGCAAAAGGTGGTGAGTAATACAGAGTCGATTCTGGGTATGAATTTGCACTGCAGCTAGAAAACCAAGTATTAGATTTTAAATCCCAGCTCATTATTGGAATTAATTCTGAATGCCTGCAACTTTTTGCTAATGCCTTCATAGAAAACTACATAGTTTGCATCACTACGAGATTACCCAATTCCTTCACTTGCACAATTGTTCCAATAATCAAGAATGGATTTAGCCTCTGCAGGTGCAAGAGCATCTCCAAATAACACAAAAAGTTCAATAACTAAAATGGACCTTATTGCATGAGAAGTAATTTACAGGCTACCAATCTTTCTGCTTACTGATTTTTTCAGCAGAGCTTAAGAGATTTGAATGGAATTGCCACAAAGATTTAAATTTAAATCTGGGGCAGAGGCAGATAAACTGATTAATTAACTGATCAATTCCATAAGGAGCTTAAAGTATATCTTGTAATTTACAAAGGATGTCATGGGATGCAGTGCTCTCTTCACAGGGGTATCTCCCCACGTAGGAGTGTGTCCCATGAATAAAGAAGTTTCATTTCTCTCCCATCACTGATGCAGCTTCTGAGGCATGCAGATGGAGAATTTTCCTTCCACAGCACCGTGTGTCCTCCATGCTCAGGTTTGCCTAAAACCAGATAGAAAGACAAAGGTTTGTTGTTGGAGGCTCGTAAAGAGCAGCTTCAAACCATGGCTCCTTCCAGTCATCAGCGTGCTAGAGTGTGAACTCCGAGCTGGGATACGCACAGTATAGCTGTCTCACTCGCACACAAGCTGTGGCATGTATTTGCAAGTCAGCCGGGACCACTTTCAGACCACCTCCTCTAAGTGCCTGCCTGTGTTGCCATGACAACTAGTAAGACAGTGATGGGCAATTCGAGCTCCCCACGCTCCATGTCTGCCAGACTGTATTCCTTATATAGACAATGGAAAGAAGTAGGCATCTAAGTTAGGCACCTAAAATCAACAGGCTGACTACACCCCACACACATCTACCCCCAGCCAGCTGCTAGATTCCTGGCTGGTTCCCACAAGCAAGAGGGACCCACTACACACTCACCACTCCTGAACTCACTTCCTCATTTGACTTCCTCTTCCAATGTGTCATTCAGAAGTGACAATGTGACATCTAGGAAATGGTCCAAATTTATCAGTTTTTAAAGTGAAGTGCTCAGTAGCAGTTAAGCAGCCAGAGCTTTCAGAGTATTAGAAACATTCAGATTTCTTTGCACTCGGGTAGAGAATGGCAAATTCTACCATTGTACCCAAAAGGTTTTTTTCATGCATTTCCAGTTCTTTCATCCTGGAAGTGTATTCCACAGATATAGAATCAGACAGACCTATTTTAAGCTTTAGAATAAAGAAGAAATATTAAAAAAAAAAAAATTCCTTGGTGCACTCCCCACCCCCCCCCAAAAATAAACCACAAAAAAACCCCTAACAAAATAAACAAACAAACAAACAAAAAAACCCCTCCAACAACATCAAAAAAAACCCAGACCTGCTGTAAGTATAAGACCTTCAGATAGACCACAGTCCTGGAAGTAGAGAAAAACATTCCCTGCAACTACTTATGCAAATTCAAATGCATTCCAGGTCGGTTCACTTTTTTTGGAAGGATGTCAAGCCTCTTCCTATCTTCAGTACCTTTTCCATTTTTATTGGTTCTTTTCTTGCACATCCATAACTCCCCATGCTTTTTCTTTCATCCCCTCTGCAGGTGAAATATGTGGAGTGTCTCACATTGTTAACCTGTGAATTTTTGTTTGTTGGGCTTGGAGGTTTCTGTGTTTTTCTTGTTTGGTTGTTGTTGCACAGGCATTTTTGCAAGCTGTTTAATTTTTTAATAGGTACACTGCTGTGCATTTGTGATAGGGGTGGCCAAAGAAATGACCTAGCAAAGAACTGGACACTTGGAGCAGAAGGAGGTGTGATTCATGACTTGCCTTAACCTCTGGAGGAGTTTGTTTCAGACGTTTAGATAACAGGCTGAAGCTTGTTTCAATGACCAGGAATTATATTATTCCATCAGAGTGAAATCTGTGACGAAGTTGACCCCTCAGGAACTTCAGCAATTCAAACAACCTTCAAGGACATCTGGAAAGGGCAAGTTTAGGTACTTTATTCACACTGACTTCTGCCGGGATTCAGTCCTCTCTCCTCTCATGATCCATCTAAAAGCTTGGTACCTCATCCGAGCTTAGAGTCTAAGCTTTTTCAACTGCCCATAGAGAGATAGGTTTATTTAGGGAATAAAGAAAGGAGATGCCTCTTTCTCTGCCCATTAACTACAAAGAATTGGTTTATTCAAGATGACTGGCTATTTGACAGCTAAAGAGAGTAGCAATAAATCTCATGCTTGGAGTCAGTGGGCAGTAGGCAGTCTGTAGGAGTCAGTGATCTCAGTACTCTTCTTGGCCTCAGCAGAGGGTTTTGAGTTTGATTTGATGATACATGCAAAGACAGTGGAGAAAATGAAGAGCAGGTCTGACATACTCTGCAAAGCCTGTGCTGCTGCAGAGGCTCTGTTCTGGAAAGGACTTGGTGCAGACGCCTCCATTCACAGACCATCTGAATTAGCACAGTCCATCCAAGACATGGTGAAAGCATGAATGGCTGAAGTAAGTTTATTGTTAAGGGTAGGATGCGGGTTCTGCACCACCTCAAGCTCATGGGGAGTGTTTTTCATAGAATCATAGTATAGTTTGAGTTGAAAACAACCTTTGAAGGCCATGTAGTCCAACTCCTCCTGCATTGAGCCAGGACATCTTCAACTAGATCCGGTTGCTGACAGCCTGACCTGGAATATTTCCAAGAATGGAGCATCTTCCACCTCTCTGGGCAACCTGTTCCAGTGTTACAACAGTTATTCACTGATGCTGCTTTGTGTATGGAGGAATTCAAGAGTATTCTTTAGCTACAGGCAGATGTAATCAGTCTCCAATATGCCCTTTCATCCAGATGAACCTTTGCTAAGGCTATGAAAAATAGTCCATCTGCTCAATGATACTCTTGCTCAAATCCATCTTCAGCAAACTTGTGGCTGAGCCCTTCCAAGACACAAGGTTACCAGAACGACAATAAATGTACTTGTGTTAATCCCCTACTGCTAGCACTTGCGTTAAAGTTAACAAAGCCACTCACATTCTGAATATTAAAAAGAGGTAAGAAAAGGAATGGTTCTTATGGGAATCCACCAACAAAAGGTCTAGTGAGAGGGACATAATTTCCCATCACTGTAGCTTCTCCTTTACCCAAGGATATCCACCTACTCTGAGTGCTTTAAGCCATGTGAGCTAAATCAATAATTTCAAATTATATTTTCAAAGTCATTTGTTGAACATCTGTGGGACATTTTTTAATATTGGCTATGTTCAGGATTGTAGAATAAATGCAAGGGTAATTTGAAGACTGAAAAAAGAAAAGGCAATTTTTTTGTGAGTGTGTCAGTCACCTTCACCCACTTTCTCAGCATGCAGGGATCACTTTGGCACACCTGGACTGAAATCAGTGACATCCACTGCTTGAGTCAATATTCTCTGAAAAGAGTGGGGGCTGCCGAGTCAGGTTCTTTGATGTTACTATTTGGTCGTTGTCTTGCTGAAATGTCATTCTCTTTGATATTTGAGGCAGATATGCGAATAAATTAAAGGAAGAGCTTATTTATGCTGAGTGCATTAAAATGGCACTTGTGCACTGAAATGGACATGGAAACTATGTTTACACAAGCGTTTTATCTGCAGCAGACAGGGCTTCATAACAAGATGCCTTCCCTGATACAGGAACAAGGGACTAAGGCAAAAGGCATATTCATCTATTCTAATGTATAATTCCAAAATATAACCTTTTCCTTCAGTTATTATTTGTCTAATTGCACAGCCAAATTTAGCTGGTGCATTTGAAAGCATAATTAATTGCAATGCACTTAGTAGCGTTCCATTCTGCACTGCCTGTAAGTCAAACTGCTGTAAGACAGGTTTGATTTTTGGAAGGGTTTTCATCACACTGTGTGCACAGAAAATAATTAATTATTCAGGAGGGCAGTTACTTTTGTCCTACTAATTGGATATGCTGGTAGTCCTTTTGGCCTTGTGGTCAGATGTTAGCCTCATTTGCACAGTTCCAACCAGTGGGATTGCCTCACTTGGGTGGCCATGTGTGTATTTAAGAATATAATTCACACTTTTCAGTTTTGTAGGAGTTGAACTGGTTTGTGTGAGCCACGACTTTGCTCTGAAAGGATAAGAATCCGTGTTGTCTTAGTACAGCACTGAAAGACTACATATGGCTTAGGCTTGTGGGTAGTTCTCACAAGCCTTTGCAGCTACCATCAGGCCTGCAAAAGTATCCAGCCCAGTCTGGAGGAGCATTCTCCACTGATTTTCACCACTTGTTAATGTCTAATAAGGTTTGGGAGAAAGCGTTTATGGAATGTGAGGGTGCAGTTTCACAATAATTTGGTTTTGGCAGAAGAATCAGCTTAAGAAATTCTTCTCTCCCTTCCCCTGCCTTCGCCTTGCAGGTCACAGACCTCTTGGTTGTGCCAGCACAACTGTTTGTAAAACAATGTGATGCCCTGGATAAATTACATAACCCAGGTTAAACTGCCTTTCTTTTTCCCTGCTTTTGGCTTTTCGAGATGAAAATGGCATAAGGGAAGGCAAACTTTAGGGGAAGAAGGAGTGGCTGTGGAGGGAATTGTCTAAACAGGGATTGCCACTAAAACCTTTGATATTGTGAAGTTGCTGTTCTGAACCTCACTTTTGGTCTTTTGGTTTTTGTAATGGTTTTGGGGTTTTTTTCCAAAGCATACTAAGTAGAAGGAAAAACTAAAAGCATGAGACTCTTATGTCTTCTTACCTGCCTCAAGTGCAGATTAGTTGTTGGAAGACTACGATGCTCTCTGTCGACAGTTCTCAGACGTGATTTGGGCTTTTCTTAATTCATGGGGTATGCTCAGCCAGTAGTTTTCTCATCCCATGGTTTGAGAACTGCTGCTACAGTAATTCAAACACTGAGCACACAGATCCATAGAGCAAGGCTTTGGTGCACACTATGGGGACAAAGCCCTTGAGAGAAGAAGCAGGACTGAAAAGGAGAAGGAGGACAGGAAGGGGATTGTGACAGAAGGAAGTATGCCAAACAAGCTTCAGTTCAGAAGTCAAAGACCGCTGGGCTGCTGGAACCTGTTAGGGCATGAACCTCCTCACCGTTGGAGTTCACGGGAGAGAGTACATCATGGCTGGGTTGGTTGGAAGGTGACACTGAAGCTGATGAGATCCAGGAGGCCCACATGCTATAAAACTGCTTACTAGAAGACTGATAAACCTGAGATTTTTCATCTGATTTTGAGAACTTACTTCTTTTGAATGAAGGGGAATACACAGGTCATCTGAAATAGCCAAGAGGCAAATTAACCAGAAGGGACAAAGAAAAGGAACAAGAAGAATATGGAATAAATATGAGGCTGAAGAAGTTAACACAGTTTCGGTTTGCTAGAAAACAGCTGTCAGTATGGACAGCTTAAGAAAAATGTGAAGCAAGATCAGCACCTCTTATAAAATAGTAATACTTTTTTTTAGCTACCCACGCTAAGGATTTCTTTTACTTTTTTTTTTTTCTACTGGAATAAAATTTGACAAGTCCAAGAAAACATACCTATGAAGATTTCCTCAAAGCCTATGAGATTTTACCTGGAAAAGGTGCATAATTCTCAAAAAAAGCAATATTGATTGTAAAAAGGAAGGAGAAAAAAGTTTCAACAACTCAGAGCAAGGATATGCTGGTGTTTGGGGTTTGGATTTTCAACAGTAGTTAAACATTTTTCAGAAGTCCAAAGACTACATCTTTTTCCTGGTTTGGTTTGGTTTTTTCCACAGGGGAAATTAAATCTCTTTTCCAAACTGATTCTAGTACTGGTGATTTGAATGTCATTTACAAGCTGAGCAGAAAAGGTCTATGGCAGATTTTGGAACGCTTAGGATGTCCCCCCAGGTTCCTTAAAATGATTATCTTATTTCATGAGGATCAGCACGGCCAAGTCAGATATGGTGACGCACTTTCTGAGCCCTTTCTAATAACCAATGGTGTGAAACAAGGCTGCATTCTCACACCAACCCTATTCACAATCTTTTTCAGCATGATGCTCCAAAGGGCCACAGCAGACCTCAATGATGAAGATGGCATCTACATTCGATATCATACTGATGGAAGCCTATTCAACCTAAGGCGACTGAGGGTTCACACTGACCTTAAATCATCTTGTCTGGGAGCTGCTTTATGCTGATGATGCCGCCCTTGTCGCCCACACAGAAGCAGCTCTGCATTGTTTAACATCCTGCTTTGCTCAGGCTGCTGAGCTTTCTGGGCTGGAAGTCAGCTTAAAGAAGACAGAAGTTTTCTATCAGCCTGCACCTCAGGAAGTCTTCCATCATCCCCATATCACCACTGGCTAATCAGAGCTCAAATGAGTCCAGCAGTTTAATTACCTAGGTAGCCTCATCTCCTCGGACGGTAAGATAGACGGAGAGATAGACGACAGATTAGCAAAGGTATATAGAGCTTTCGGAAAACTCCATAAAAGAGTTTGGCAAAATAAACACCTGAAGAAAAGTACAAAGATCAGTGTTTACAGAGCCATTGTGGTGTCTACTCTTTTATATGGATCCAAATCATGGGTCATCTACCGCCACCACCTGTGACTCTTAGAATGCTTCCATCAACGCTGTCTCCATACAATCCTAAACATCCACTGGTCAGATCATGTGACTAATACATCTGTTGTAGAACAGGCAGCACTTACGAGTATTGAGGCCATGTTGCTGAGAACACAGCTGCATTGGGCAGGACATGTCTCAAGGATGAAGGACCACTACCTCCCTAAGATCGTGCTCTATGGTGAACTTGCCACTGGCTGCTGCAAAAGAGGAGCCCCGAAGAGAAGATACAAGGACTCCCTGAAACAACATCTCAGCCTTGGCCATACTGATCATCATCACTGGTCTGCTCTGGCCTCCAATTGGGAGGTCTGGAGACACACCATCTATAACACTGCTGCTTCCTTTGAGAATGCACACAGGATCACCCTCGAGGACAAAAGACAACACAGAAAGAATCGTGTCTTGCCAATACTATTCAAGGAGTCTTTCTGCTGTGCCTTTTGCAATTGGACTCGTCTATCTCGTATTGGCCTTTTTAGCCACCAGCGCGCTTGTAGCAAATGTGGGTAGAGCCCTTCCCAAATCTTTGTTCGCGAAGCCTAGCCATGACAAACTGAGCTCTCTGTGCATGAGCTATTTCTATCAATGAAATAAGAACATAATGAAAACCAAGACAGATATTCATGTGAGCTAGTTCCAGCGAAGTATATAAGCAATGGTGGTGGTAGAAGTACTGGCAACAGTCATGTGTTCTAGGTTATCTTGGCAATGACATCCATTCAGAAATCATAAAATGTTACTAATTAATCCTAAACATAGAGCAGGTTTTAAATTCCTGGTTGGGTTTGAATGGTGGAGATAATAAAATTTTAAAATGTAATGATCCATTTTACAGAGAACAATCTCTTTGACACAGATTTAGACTCACTAGTTTTGAAATGCAATAAAATTGAATAGAATAAAATAAAAAGTGTTAATAAAAATATTAGCTGGAGGATTAAGGACAGATGGCTTAGAAGTCAAGGAAATAGTCATCTTTTTCCAGTAACTGGAATTCATACAGAATCAAGGCTATCAGGAACAAGAGTGAGGTGAGGCGCTTGCATACTATCTAAGATAGCCTGTTCTTCTGCTTGACTTGCAATCACAGAAAGGGCAGAGATTTTTATAAAATAGCATGTTATCTGTAACGTCCCAGCAAATATTTTCCATAAACCAATGTCAGCCTGCTCTCTGGGGGTAGGGACTTAAGAATTCATAATGGCAAGTTGCAGAGAGTAACCGGCCTTCAGAGACTTACAATGGTTTCCCTCTCCCTGACCTGGATGGTAAGAATTCCAGAGTTCCTCAGGGGGTAGAACTGAAACCAGTTTCTTAGAGCCAGCACCAGGGCTTGCAGACTTCAACTGCCAAGCTTTCACCTGCAGTTTGGCAGGTATCACACAAGCATTTGCGCCACAATAACTCATTTGCTTGTAAAATATTCCCATACAAAATATTACTTAAAATACTGTTTATGGAAACCAGATAAAAGGTGTTCTGAAAGCCAAAGCAAGTTTGCAAATCTTTGTTTGCAAATATTTTCTTTGGTATATATCCAGCTCTACTGGGAGAGATCAGTTTCACTTTAGTGCTAGTACTCTAAAAGTTAAGTACTTAGTTTAAGCATCAATTTAAAAGAACTTTCTGCAGATGATGGAGAGAAATAGGCACTATCAGAGGGCAATTCATTTTTTCTCTATTAGACACACCTTAGGGGATGATGAACCACCCCCTGGAGATACACATATCTCTTGATTGTAAAGGGAATACAGATGATTTGTTTGGAGAAGACACTGCTGAGTCAGATTACTGTTGTTAATGACCTACCTTCTTGCCAACTGACACACCTTTGACAGGACTTCCTGGAAGAAATCAGCTGCTGTGTTCCCTTTTCTTGAGGCCAGACATCATTCTCTTCCATTTGCATGCACACTCATGTGGTAGGTGGGCCCAGTTTAATTGCATCTCTGCTTCGGTCAGGACTTAATGTTCCTCATAAAACAAAGGAGAGACCTCCACTAACAAGGATCCACATTCAAATCACCAACCACCCTGTCAAACCTTGGTTTTAATGGAACACTTTAAGTTTTTATGAAAAAAACAAAACCAAAACCAAACAAACAAAAACCCACTCTATGTTAGGAAAGTACAAAAGACACAAGAATATTGTTGAGGACCAAACTAGATGCTGAGGCTGTGTCTAGGCATACATGTCTAAATAGTGCCAGGGAGCTCAAGAGCATTAGAACTGACTCACCTTTGCTGCTAAAACAGTCCATGGCATGGCTCATATTGTGGGGTCTCCATCTTGTTCAGACTTTGAGGCTTGACTGAAGAAAGCCATAACCAACCTAACATAGTACCAGTAACAGTCCTGCTTTAACAGTCCTGCTTTAAGCAGGCAGCTAGACTAGATGAGCTTGAGAGGTCCCTTCCAACCAGCACCTCTATGAGAGGCTGAAAGTGTGTCAGAAAATTCTCCACTTGATAGTGCTGTGTGTCCTCCCTTCCTGTTCCTTCCTTCTGTGCTCCACATAGGTCAAGCAGCAGCTCCCAGAGGTCATACAGGAAGGATTATTTCTTCGGTATGCCTTCCTCTTCCTCATACTCCTTCTTCTGACCTCAGCAGAGCTGCACATAGTTGCCTAAAGAAAGAAGTGACCTTTTGACAAGAGAGTCATCCAGTAATTTGTTCTAGTCTGAAGCTACTTCCCCTGATTCCCTCTTGGTTTTTCCTTCAGCCTCTTGGCTACCAATGAAAAGATTTGCTAAGCCTGGAATGCAAAGTTTTGGTCACCACTTACTGCAATATAGTTCCCAGTTCAACAACATGTACTTGGTTTCAACCGGGAGCTGTGCTTTTCACTTCGGCAAGGAGCTGCGGTTCAATAGAACTTCCCAAACAGCTTTTGAGGGTTTTTAAAACAGAAATGGTGGAGTAGGGTAAGTTTATTGAAAATTATGCATTCCCTTATAGAAAAGCAAGTAAGCTGGGCTGAAGTAGTAGTGATGGCATAGGTAAACATATTAGCAGATATGAAGCTCATAATTTATTTCATATTACAGATATGAGTTGTGTACATTTATAAGTAAGCGCATACACACATTTTTAATTATAGGGAAATATATGTTTACATGTTGAGGTATGCATATCTAAAAATTAAACTGAAATATTTGTGCAGATTAATTGATTTCTAAGCATACACTTTGTGGTTATGGAGGGATAAGGCAGATATTGCATAATAAAGAAACACATAGTAAGCCACTTGATTTTAACTGCCTCACCTGCTCTTTCTACAATAATTCACTTACATAGCATTTGTACTAAAATTCAGTGTTGACAGCTTCACATCACTGTTATTTGGTACACATACAGAGCAGAATAATCACCTGCCAACATTTGCTTTTTTCCATTTCAGTGTCTTACACTGCCACGGAAGTCAGGGAGTACTCAAAATCCACAATGCACAAGCTGCAAAGTGGCACTAGGGTGAATTCTGAGATCTTACTCAGAGCTGAGATCAGACGCCAGTGAAAGATGCAAATTCTTTACTTCACAGCTCATTTCCCCCCTAGAAATTCCCAAAATATAATGGAGATTCTTTAAATTAATTACGGGTCTATTTTAATTAGATATAACCTCTCACAAACCAGTAATGCCTTTAAGAATGGAAGACACTTTTCCAGGTGACAAAATTTAGTGACCTTAAAACCATAATCTTAATATATATGTACAAAATTGTGATAGATATTTTGAGCTATTATTTTTACTGGCCGTAAATTATTATTCCCTGCCAGACAGAGATAGTTAGTCTGAGGGGAAAAAATATTTCACTCTTAAAAAGTAAGGTACATGAAAAAAAAAGTGGGAAAATGTTATTTTTAAACAGACTCTGAGCATTTTTCTAATAGTTTTTTTTTTTTTAAATGTGTTGCAGTCACTGAGCACATGGTGTGTCAGAAAGCTTGGATTGGTGTTCTTTTGGGATGTCTTGCACAATTTGCTCTTGTGGGTTTTTTTCCAATACAGATCACTACAGTTTCCCAGAAAAGCAAATTACCTCTGTTAAAAAAGGGAGAGGGAATTTTACTGTTAAGTTTTCCTTTATTGCTAGACCAAATATTAATGGTATAAGTGGTTGCAATGGATGGTCAATTCAATTGAGTTTCATCCACCAGAAAACCCAGAGCACCTGAAGGGAAGTTTCATGAGCAGGAATTCAATAGAGCACACCTGCTGTTGCTGCTAACACCTTTTCTGGTTTTTAGCTGTAGGCCTTCCTTGCACCTGACCTGGCACGGAGGACCTGGTCACTGTCAGGAATTGGTCTGTCCAGCCCCACCAGGCATGAAGTGCAGATATCAAACATCTAGCACTATACGGACTGGGAACCCTTTCCTAACACTCCCTCACCTCCCTTAACACACAACATGGGTATTGCTGTGTAGCTGCACCATTCTTGTTCAATTTGTAGTATCCTTCCCTGAAAGGTGACAGGGAGAAGATGACCCACCAGCTTCAGTGCAGGCCTGTGCCATTGCTCACTGTCTGTCTCTAGCAGCTCTAGGCCTGTGGAAACCTCCCATGCTCTTTCAACATAGGCTAACACACTCTTACTGGCTGAGCAGAAGCACCAAGATTCACGTTTTGTTCTCCTGTATTTTGTCTTCCCACCTACGCTTCACCCTTCTAGGGCATTTTTATGAGAACAAAAAAGCACATGGCTTACATCAGCCTTTGATAATAGAAGAAGGAAGAAACAGGTAGATACATATGACACATCTTCTGGGACCCAGATGTTACCGTTGCTCCCCCTCTGTGCTAACTGCAGAGATAAAGGGTTGGTGCCTGTGAGACCCCACTCTTGGTCCTCATCATGAACAGCAGTGTGCTGTTTTCAACATTGACACTGCTTTGTCTGGTGAAGACGTACCCTGGAATGAGCTGTGACATAAAAATGACTCAGGACAGAAACAGACACAAAAAACCACCCACCTTCAAAGTCAGAGACTTAACCAATTAAGAAAACAAATCCAGAGTCTTGTCGTCATCAGCTGCTTCTAATTACATCCTACATTTCCAAAACATTGCCATTCCCACCCACAGAGTGGATTGAAACACACAAACCATCATGGGAGGAGCATAAAGGAAGAATGGGGCATTAATGGTCAGTCCTCTCTGGAGAAACCAGGGGTAGAAAAAATGGAAACAAACCCTCCAGAAATGACAGCTAGGGCTGAATTATAGTCCACAGGCATCTCAAAATCAGATTCTTCTATTGACTGCTGTTCATTGTAGGAGGGCTTTTCCTACACAGAAGAACAATGTCAAAAGGAAACCCTCCCAGGGCAGAGGACCTTCCTTCATCTGAGAACTTGTGAGTTTCTGCAGGCCAGTGACTTGAACAATGTTCATTGGTGAAAACAGTCAGAAGTCAACAGTGGTTTAGGAACCTTTCAGGAGACTGTTTGATCCCTTGTGGTGTATGGATTTCCTCAACAATATTTTGATGCTTTAGCTTAGTATTAGTGTTCTACACAGTGATGCCTACAACCCATGGCTTAGTTTGACTAGGAACACTAAATAGAGACTGAAAGGAAAAACATGCAATGAGCTGGATGGTTATTGATGTAGCCTCCTTATGCATAATCTCCACCCACTTCTGCACCCCATCAGCATGAAACAATACCCTGTTCTACTATTTCAAAAAAGGCCTCAAAGACAGACATCTATCTCTTGAAGCCGTTCTGCTACAAGCACAGGCAATCGGTCAAGTTCTCATTTTATCCCATTCCAGTTTTCCTCAGTGCATTTGGTAACAGATTAGCAAGTGAATCCAAACAGGGGTGTTTAAACCTCTCCATAGTGTCTTAATCTCCAAGATAATTAAATTTTGTGCACATATTCAGTATTAACATTGGAACAAATATTTCCCCCTTCTAATGCATTTTTTAAACAGGTATTCCAATATCCCGAAGAAAACTGAACTATAAGCCTCAAGTGCGTCTATATTGCAATATACTCAGAGCAGATTAGAAACAAAATGTTTTCCATCTAGCAGCTTCTGCTTGTCACAGAGGCAAAGGTAGTTGCATGAAATCCTTTGTACAGTGCCCACCATTGTTTGCCACCCTAATGACAAGGTACCCCAAAGCATGGCATGTCCTTTGTCGCTTGCAGTGAAGTGCTGGGGCCTCTGTCCTGCACCATAACTTGTAAACCAGGCAGGGTGGTAGATGAGTCCCATCAGGACCTGCAGCTAAAAGGAAGGTCACAGCCCAGTGCCTCAGGCAGCTGAGGGTCTTCTGCACCACAACACACAGTGTGACAGGCCTGTCGTAGCAGCATCAAAGGTCAGGACATAGGTTGCTAGCTTTGGTCGCCCCCTTTCAGGTGTCAGTAGACTGCTTTGCAGAAGTTTAGTCGGTGTCTCAAATGGCTTTAGACTGGGTTTGGCTCTTAATTAATGTCTGTCATCTAGGAGGTGAATTTGCTGGGTCAGAGTTTGGCAACAGTGTTGTTCCCATCTGCCCCAGTGAAGACAACACTGAGAGATCTCCCAAGCCCTTCAGACACTAGCAACTTTGCTCCCCTTCCTCGCACAAACATAATCCAAGCTAGATGTTACTTGAGAATCCTGTCATGGGTAGAAACTCTAGGAACTCCTTACTCTTTGGACTTAAGGAGTAAAACAAGACCAGAGATGACTGTAGAGTATAAAACATTGAGTTTTGCCTTGGAAAACATGGCAGGGTGTCTTGCATTTCCAACAAAATACTTAGAAAATAACCTAATTCTCATATGCAGTAAGTATTGGGGATTTGCTAGAGGTAAGAGCAAAGGAAATGAAAATCATTTGCATCTTACATCACGGTCAGAAGAATTTGTGCACAGATAACACCAATATTCTTATACCTTGTTGTGCAGATGACTCAGAGAGATACCCTACAAAATAGAACCTTTTTTCTCTCTTTCAACGGGTCATTATAGAGTCAGGTCATACTTGACTTTTCATGGGTAGATTACCTTGGTTAGGGACTAACTGAACTGCAGTCTCTTTGAGGGAGTAGCTCAGGTCTGGAGCTAGAGCAGCCACTTTCACTCTGGGCTTCCCTGTGTTTGTGTCCAGAAATAGTTATGTCCCTGTCCTCTGCTTCCTTTACACTCAATGCATCTTCAAATGACTTGCATCTGTTCTGTCCAATTTCCAGCCATGTTCTTTTTGGGTTAATTTCCCCTTTTCTCTTCCCATTGAATCATAAAATCATAGAATATCCTAAGTTAGAAGAGACACATAAGGATCATTGAAGTCTAACTCCTGGCTCTGAACAGGACAACCCCAAGAATGACACCATGTGCCTGAGACCATTGTTCAAACGCTTCTGAACTCTGTCGGGCTTGATGCTGTGACCACTTCCCTGGGGAGCCTGTTCCAGTGCCCAACCACCCTCTCAGTGAAGAACTTTTTTCTAATATCCAACCTAAACCGGCCCTGACACAACTTCAGGCCATTCCCATGGGTCCTATTGCTGGTCACCCAAGAGAAGAGATCAGTGCCTGCCCCTCCTCTTCCTCTCACGAGGAAGCTGTAGACTGCAATGAGGTCTCCTCTCAGTCTCCTTTCTCCAGGCTGAACAGACCAAGTGACCTCAGCTGCTCCTCATACAGCTTCCCCTAAAGGCCCTACACCATATTTGTAGCCCACAAGTGAGATGTGTGGTAGGTAGAGCAGCGCTCTGGGCAGGATCTGTTCTGCAGCAGCCCACCAGCTGCCCAGCAAAAGGACAGCAAACTGGTCACAACCAGGTGCTGTCGGGGGAGGTGCAGGGAGCCTGGCAATCAGGCTGACCCATCAGGTCTTTATTTTAGGCAGATGGTGTTCTGGCCAAGCAGAGGAAGATTACATTCAAGCACAAGCCTGTATTATTTTTCTGTCCGTAAGACAAGCTGTATACAGTTCAATGTAAAAATTTGCAGGAAAAAATTTCAGTCACAGAATAGTTTCCAAGTTTAAATTTCTCTTGGTATTTTGTAACTTTTCCTCTTACAGACATTTGACTTTTGGCCTCCTCTAGCACTGAGCACTGCTAGCTTCATTGTGGATCATGAAGCTATGAGGGGAAAGTACTTAAATATACATGTAATTAGGAAAACAGCCAGCAACATCTCTAGCAGAAAGTCTCCAGGTTTACCCAAGAGCTGTATTCTATCCAGGATTTGTGATTTACCTGTATCCATAATTTCACAGGGAAAACTTCCAGAGAGTATGTCAAAAGAAGCTACACTTTGGCTTAAAATAAAGTATCCAAACTTTCTTCACATACTTTCTGGCAACAGCTAGCCCTCTCTTGAAACCCTTTCTATGACATGTCCCAACATACAGCCTGGCTTTTCTTTCTTTCTAAGTGCCAATACTCCAGATTAACTCCCAGGACATAAGCCAAGAAGACATTGTCACGGGAGACAAAAATACCTCACTGGCCCTCCACTTTAGCAACACTTCCAGAGAAAGGGGTGAGACCAAGTTACAGCGTGCCAGCTCCTAGTGAGGAGACCACAGCCTGACTATGCCCCTGAAAAGCCAAACCAATGTGTGGTCCCCTTCTGAGGAGAAGTCAGAGCACAAGAACATGAAAGTTCCTGACACTGGTCCTGTCCATCATGCTCCACATACTGAAGAAATGCACCACCAGTGACCATTTTGGTCATTTGGAGAGGTTTAGATTAGATATAAGGAAAAATATTTTCACTGAAAGGATGGCAAGGCATTGCAATAGGCTGCAGAAGGAAGTGGTGGAATCACCATCCCTGGAAGTGTTCAAAAGACGTGTGGATGTAGCACTTAGTGCTATGGTTCGTTGGTGAACACAGTAGTGCTGGGTTAATGGTTGGACTCGATGATCTTAGGGGTCTTTTTCAACCTTAATAATTCTGTGATTTTCAAACCACAGACTTGATCACAACCCTAAATATTGTCCATCTGTCCTCTGTCATAGGAGTAGTTAGTCTGCTCCAGTCAGGTCAAGGAAGCAGCAGAGGCATTGGCAGCTAGAGAGAGTGCCTTCTTGCTGAGCTTCAGATTAAGTTTCAGGCAAGATCCCAACCAACATTTTTATGTTTTTCTCTTTTCCTGGTGGAGAGCAAGGTAAGAGCAGTATTTTCAGGGTCCAGTTTCAAAGCAGCAATCTAGTATTCCAAATGAGACTTATGCTGATGAACTAAATCCTTCCATACATTTGGCCCTCAAATGCCACACTAATTCCTGACAAAATGTAAAATAGTGTCACCTACCACACTCCTACTCTCATTCAAAGTAGGTAATGGAGCTTGCTGGACTGTCCTGTCCCATCTGGTCCTGTAAACACAGCACCAGCACTGGCCACCTTCATCTGCATGAAGTCAACCACTAGAAGGAAGGACTTGTGATATAAGGGCAGCAGCTCTACTCTGGCCAAGCAGAAGTATTTGATGATTCCCCAACACCTCCAGGAAAAGGACAAAGGACTGAGCTTGTAAAAGGTCAACACTTTCTTGTGTATCATAGTGTGGGAATCCTCTTTACATGGCAGTAGGTGGGTCAGCTCTCTTTTGCAAGCTTATCAGTTTAAATCACTATTTTTCTGCATCTCAGTAAGGTTTGCTCAATATGAAAACAGACTATACAGAGCATTAGCTTGTCTGTCCTGGAGCTGCTCCAGCAAAATACAGAATTTCCAGCACATGAGAAAAATTCCCATTGGGAACATTGCTCTTTGAAAAACGACAATGTCAAGTGTTGGTCTGTTGGGCTTTTTGTAATGAATGGGTTTGAGCTCCATATCAAGTTGTCAGCTGTGCATTTTTGCAAAGATCAGACCCTTCAAGTAAACATTTCAGGATACATTGAATTTCAGGCCTCATTCTGTAACCTTCATGAGGGAATATTCATTGGTCCATCCTTACTAACTCAAAACTCAGAAGCAAGTTTCCCCGTGGGCAGGGGAAAAAAAAGGAAGCATTGAATTTTCTACATAATATTAGAGAGTAAAAGCTGCGAGCTGCCGACAGCGTCTGGGGCATTGGCAAAGGGGCAACTGTGCCCTACTGAAGAGGCAGCCAGAGGCCATACCAAGTACCCAAGGGTGCCTCAGATGGCAGTAGATATTTGGGTTTAGGCAACTGTATCAGTTCCACAGCATGAACACAGCACAGTTCTTTCCTCGGGCAAAAGTTCCAGCCTTGTACTCAACTCACTACAACCTCAGTTCAGAAAAACCAAACCAGAGATGCCCATATGCTTTGGAAGGAGCATGTAGGGGAGTTCTAGCCATGGTCATGCCAGTGTGGCAGAAAGACCCACATGCCCAAGACCCTCCATTTGAGGAAACACAGCCTGAAATCTTGGCACACATGGAGCACCAAAAAATACAGGAGTAAGGTGCTGGTCTCGGAGCTGTAGGCTGATGCAGCAGCCTCCACTTTGGTTTCTCTCACTAGTGGGACGTTGATGCCATTTTAGAGTGCTGCCTTATATTCATTTCTCTTTTTTATCTGTGCAATGAGTTAAAAAATGCCATATTTCACCCCCACACACCCCATACACACACAGAGTTCCCAGTTGACTAAGGAACCACTTATCTGTGGCTCAGCACAGACACTGGTATACCAATGCATACATCCAGTGTGGGTGTACTGAGATATATAGATGCCATATGGAAATCACATCTGACACATACAGCTTGGGACAAATCGGAAAGAAATATGTGCTACTCATGCGCATCATGGAAAGAACTTTTTCTGAAAATTGTTGTTTGTTTGGCTTTATACCTCTCTGATACACCAAAGCACAGATGCCAGCTTGTTATCAGAAAGGAGTCGTAGGGAAAGATGGGACTTGACTGTGGCACAGAAGGAGAACTGGTCACCCTCAGCTTCCTCCCCTAACCCAGATTTGCTAACAGGCTGGACCCAGTCTAAGGAGGCAGCTGCGCTACGCCCACTCACCGACTGGCAGCTCTACATCGGCATTCCCATGACTGCCAGGAAAGAGCTGGCTGCCATCCTGCCTCCTAGAGCTCCCTCCCTTCAGGGAACAAGATACACTTCACCTTCTAAAAACTGGATTGCCAGATACTTTATACAGCCAAATGATAACTGATAGGCAAAGAAGATAAATCAAGCATGGCAAGGAGTTTAACGTGGGTTGAGAAAAAGATAAGTAAGAAATAGGATTTAATTATACAGATGTTATGGTGATTAGAGTCATCCAAGTAGGTAGATGGATTTGCAAATCCAGGAAGTTTTGCTCCAGTGACAATAGTTTCTTCCCTCTCCATTTTGCCTCCTAGCCAGCACAGCCCTCAGAGCGCCCAGAGGTAAGCGACCTTGGCAGCCCCCCTGCTCCTAATGACAAGAGAGGTTGTACCAGCACTGATGCAACTTGTTTGGATGCTCAGGACAGACTAAGTCCCCAGCAGCACTCAGGTAGTCTGAAGAGAGGCTGCTTTTCCAGGGTGGGGGAGGAGGAGAGACGTGATTTGTGGAGGAGGCTGGCACAGATCCACTGATCCAGAGGTTTGCAAGTGGGAGGTTCTAACACCCACTCTCTATGCAAAGAGACTCAAACTGCCTTCAGTGGAAGTCTGGCTGAACAAAGACCCAAGGGCTGGGCTGGTGGAGGGAACATGTTGTTCTGTAGTGTGAAATGAATGTGGAGTTGAAAAGTTGGTTTTGGGTGGAGCTGGGGTGGTCATGCTTCCCAACGGCTGTGGGAGATGCAGGCAAAGCCCTTCCCTCAAGCCCCACAAAACCAAAACTGCAAAACCAGGAACTGAACTGGGCAAATTCATTTGTTTAACCCTTAAAATACAGCTTCTAGCTGGCTGCAATTGCTCCTAAATCATCTCAGCTGAAGTGAATAATGAAAAAATGCCCCAGTTTTTTACCTCTCCAACATCAAAGCTGTTTCCAGTACTTACAAACTGCTTTGAGTGGTGGTGTCAGTTGTTGACATTCCCGTACAAACACTTCCTGCAACAACCATTGTTCTCAGTCAGTCCAATCTGACCTGAAACCCTAACACCAACACAGACCTAGAGAGGAGACTAATTCAAATTCATCCAATGGTGGTGGAGGAGGAGGAAAAGGCAGAAAACAGAGGCAGGCCAGGTTACTAAAACAGAAGGGAACTAAAAAAGTCTTGCAAAATAAGAACCAAGGAACATGCTTGCACTCCTTCTCCTTCAAGTAACTGCACAGCAAGGTATTGACTGTAAAAACAAATACAATATTACAATTCACAGGCAGGAAAAAACCAAATCCCAAGAAAAAAATTAATTAAGTAATGCCAAACCTAATAATAACACAGTCCTCACCATTAGCCTCCCCAAAAGAGAGGAAAGGAAAACAAAGGCACTGAAACATTAAACACAGGAATTAATGGAAAATATCAAACAAATGTAAGAATAATAAGGAGTGCAAGACTGCACACTGGCCTCCATTTCCCTTTCCCCACTTATGCATACAGAGACAGAGAGAGAAATCAAGCACCATTGCCAGCCATGGTAATTCTGGATTTGGTAGTAGTTTGAAAATTATTTGTAAGCCAGTTGAATTAAGATAGCTAAATTTTATTCTTCTTAAAGCTCTTGACTTGGTAGAGTCATTCTACTGAATGAGGCATGAAGTCAGTGTGAATGTATTTTAATCCTGCTCTTAACCCTTGCAGAGATGAGACCTGCATGTCTGGAGCTCAGGAGCTCTCTGGGAAAAGCCTGAAGTGGAGCATGTTTCTCCCTGCTCTTGAATGGCATTTTCCAGCCAGGCACGGAGACAAGCACCAGCCATCTTCTGCAAAGCTGGGCTGTCAAATCTGCTATGTTTCATCCCACTTAGCATGGTTCCCAGGCTAAGGGAAACATTTTGCCATGTCTTTGGCACCAATCTTGACTGAGGGATGGGATTCATTTGACCCAGCTGTAAACCTCTACAGAGGAGATATTCCAGCTGAAATAGTCACTCAAGGGCTGACCTTGGTATGCACAAGCCTTTCTAAGGTGACATTCACCTCGCCTTAAACAAGGTGTCTGAAATAGATCAAGTGAGTCCGTCTCAACAACTGCCAATTGCTCTCCATTGCCTATTAAGGGCCCATAGATGTCTTGTTCAGGTGAAGATATATGGTTGTATGAGATTAATTCCATCCCAGGTTTATGTCCTGTGCGCATATTCAGGGAATGTATTTATTTATATTTCATTTATTTTCATGGATAAAAGAAGGTGAAAGCGCCTTCTCTTCAAGCAATTTGAGCCATAGCTCATATTTGCTTTCCCTTCTAGCTCCCAAGGCTCTTTCTGTGATGCTTTTTCCAACCTCAGCCATGTCACAGCCCCACAATTCTTTTAGTTATGCAGTGATCACTCCTAAAATGCCACTCTCCTCTTCAATCCCTTCCCACTGTCTATCCGGTCCACTCAGCCCAGGTTTTCTCAACCAGACCATTCCCTCAGCTCTCCCAAAGCTTGCCTCTGTTCTCCCATTGCAAGAGGATTGAGACTGCAAGAGAAGTCCAATCGCTGATCCCAGTACCTGTGTTTGGACACGGACATAGCATGGGAGGCAGCAATCAGGCTGGGGGAAAATCCCTATTCACTCAGTTGTTCCTCTCAGCATGACTATGCAGAAAGGAGCACAGCCTTTATGGATGTAAGTCACAAAGCCAGTTATTTATAAAGGGATGAGAGTTTTGCAAGCACCGGCAGATTTCCACACAGATCCAAGGATACGTCCTTAATGCAAGACCACCATCCTGCCAAATTTTGAATCTATGTCACAGTGTGGGGGAGGCAAAAATTCTCAGAGAAAAGGCCAACAAAGCTTTTTAATATTGATCAAATAATATTTATTTTCCCAGTGTTCCTCTTGGAAACGGATGAGTCTGGTTGGGTTTTTTCCTTTCTCATGTCCCTCCACATCAGCGTAAAACACTTGAGGCAGGTGAGGAAATTCTGACATGGTTATGAAGACTGTCTCCAGCAACTTTTGTAATAGTGAGGCTATTCCCACTGACTGTTCCCAACTAATAAAACACAGCATAACATCGTTTACTCACAAACTTCATTCAGTTCTGAAGCTCATATGACTGCTTCTAAAACTTTCCATGCCTGCTTTCCAATAGACAAATTCTGCTCTCACGAGATTGGCTTCATAGCCAATCATGCCAAATCTTACATAAACAAGGTCAAAAATTTACCCTCACTGGGTCTTCATCTGATTTATTCCTGGCCCTGATTCAGTAGATGTGAGTAAGCTGAAACACTGCGTCCATACAACCCACATTTTGGGGAAGTTCAGCTCAGTACCCACACACAGTGGTTTGTAACATGCCTTTCTTTTTCACAGAAGCCACAGTAATGTTCCTAAAACTTGTTCAGAGTGCAAGGATGATGTGAAGAAAAAGGCTTTAAAAATCTAGGGGGATATCCTCATATACTTTTAAGGACCACTTCTCGTATGTGACCATGTGAAAGGGTTGCCTGCATCCTGGTCCTCCACCCTGGTCAAGATTCTGTTCGCTTCCTACAGCTATAAAACCCTACATTCTGTGTCATTTCAGCCATTTTTCTCACACAGCCTCACTAAGCCAGTCATTAAGTTTCTTCACAGCAACGTCACCCCTGTCTGAATACTTCCGAGTGTCTAACTTACACTGAAAATTGGGAATTCACAGTTTCCCCACAAAATTTCCTGCAGTATTTCACTCTCTCCAATGCTGATCTAACCTCAATAATCCTTGTTGCTCTTTAAAGCCAAACCTATCTTCCCCACCATGGACATGGAAAACAGATAGCTTCCTTCCACTTTACAACAACCTTACAGATATATCTGTAGGCTGTTATCATCCCCTCCATTCCCCAATGCTCTTTTCTCTCCATTAAATCAGACCTGTTATTCAGATTTTCTTCACATCACAGGCCTTCTGGATCATTGACTAATTGACCACTGGCATGGCTCTCTTCTGAATTATCTTCCACGGATCAACTTTTGTCATGAAGTCCAGTCTTCAAAACCACATATATGTCATAGCTGAGGATACACTAGCAGTGGGCAGGATGGACAACTGATGGAGCATGTCAGGCAAGACTTCTCCAAGCACATAGAATCAATTATAGAATCATAGAATGGCTTATGTTGGAAGGGATGTTAAAGATCATGTAGTTCCCACCCACCTACTGTCGGCAAGGACACCTTCCGTTAGACCACGGAGCTCAGAGCTCCATCTAATCTGGCCTTGATCACTTCCAGGGATGTGACATCCACAACTCCTGTGGGCAATTTGTTTCAGTGCCTCACCACCCTCACAGTAAAGAATTTATTCCTAATATCTAAGGTAAACCTACTCTCTTTCAGCTTGAAGCCATTCCCCTTTGTCCTGTCACCACATGCTCTTGCAAAAAGTCTCTCTCCATCCTTCTTGTAGGCTCTTTTCAAGTACTAGAAGGCCTCAATTAGGTCACACAGCCTAATTCATAGCATGTAGCTTGTCATGAAGTCTGTGTTGTTACCATCATCCTTACAGCTCTGTCAAGGCTGTATGGTAGAATTTGAGTTCTAATGTTGACTGAGGCACTTAAGTCAGCCTCTCCAGGTGGAAAAAGAAACAAGACATGCCATTCAGGAGGGGATGAATAAGGACAGGCAGAGCGCACCCTGGAACACTGTTGGAAAGCGCTGACAAAGAGGCCCAGAGGTGTGACTTGTGATTAAATTGTTGGAGGACAGTAGTTTTTGGTTCATGGCATGTAGAATGAGTGCCTAGCAGACAGGATACCCACCAGCCCTCTCCTGGGAGCTGGTAATCCCCACTCGATGGCACCAGTCAGGCTCCTGCATCCTTACCACAAAATGTAGAAGGGCAGCTTGCCAAGTGGTTTTTTCAGGGTGTCCATATACTTGGCATGCCTACACTTACCAGTTTTCAGCAGGCTTCAAACCTTTCCTCACATCATCCCCTCAAACCACAGATCCTGGAATATCTCTACTTCTGCTTATATAATGCTCCCAAATTGGCTTTCACAGTCTCTCTGAACCGCACAAAAAACCTTTACCTTAAAGCAAAACACTCTTCTCAAGTGATGAGGAACCAGAACAGGCACTGGGGTTACAGGGCCAGATTCCCACTACTCAGCAATTGCAGTACTGCAGCATCCCCTGTGTGCAGGGGTTAGTGAGGTGTGTGAACAGAAGCAGCTTTTCCCAAAACACCTACTGCTCACCCAAACTCCCCCACCTCAACCTCAGCATGCATATAAATTGTTGCAACTATGTCAGAAGACTAGGAATGCATCATGGAAACCCCTCCCCTGTAACCATAGCTGGGTGTAATGCTTGCAAGTGTAAAGCGCTTATGTTTGTGCAGGAGCATTTCCGTACACTGTGTTCCACCTGGGCCGCGGGAAGAGGAGTTCACCGTGACCCCGTCACAGCATCATATTTAGGCACAGTCACACTGCTGCCACGAAGGAGGTAAGGGAGGGAGCGGGGAGCTGAAAACTCTCATTTAGTGCCAGCTGAAGAAGTAAGTGTAAGTGACAAAATTCAGGTTTCCACCCACTTTCTTCTAAATTTGACATTTTGCAGCTATCATTTTCCACAATTTATCTCGGGAAAGCGTACTTTCAGGAATAGTAGCATGACTCCAGTCCATAAAACTCATAGAAATCAGGTCACTTTATTGATGAATGTGCCAAACAGCATTGCAGGCAGTTAAGAGAGGACATCAGTAAGAAAACCTCAGAGGTTAGTGTAATGGGATTGCAGGATGGATTACACAGTAATGGTCAGGTTGTCAACAAAAATACTCAGGTGCACCTCAAAATCCCTTGTTCAACAGGGAGTCTGGTATTATTCCAATAAATATGTGATAAACTCTACTTAAGTAAAGGATAGGTACACCTCTATTTAATCTCCCCTTGGTTTTGAAGAGCTAAAATCTGCTGGTAGAGTGGCAGGGAGTTAATGACATTAATGAAAATGCTGCATGGATGGAGTGACCTGCAGTCTGGTGTTGTGTGGGGTTTGAGGCCAAGACATGCATTGCAGCCCAAGGGTCCTGAGATAACTATGAGGAGGTCTTTCTCAGTCCCTGGTGGAGATACTCCTCACTGTGAAACAGCGCAGTGCTCTATGGAAAGAAACGAAGCCCAGAGACTGACCATACATCAGATCATTTAAGAAGGATCCAGACAGCATTCATTGTTTCAGTTAATCACTCTGTGCAAAGTGGAACAACCTGATTGTAAGAAATAGGAAAAAAAATATCCCAAAATGCTCAATGACCAGGTGACTGGAGGAACATTCAGGTCCAATAGGAAAGCAAAGGGAGCAATATCCAAAGCTACCAGATTGAACTGACATATTGCTCCCCCATCATTTTGTGTATTTCTCAAGGGAAAGTTATCCATCACATCTGTTCCATTAATTTAAGTCAAATTTACAGATTGTTGGAGTCAGCTCAAAACTGCATTTCTGAGTTATTAGATTATTGTTCACAAAAAACCCAAAACAGGTAGGGGAAGGGAGGGGGAATGTAATCCCAAACTGCAGCTCCTGGAAACACATGGACCTGAAGAAGATTTCAAGGAGCAGAATCAGACTCTTCTGCTCCTGGAGAACTCAGCAAAGTGGAAGCAATGTAGCAGTGTCCTATAGTTGCTGCTGCATCACGTGACAGCAAAGACAAGAGCTTGTGATCCTCCTGCTCTGCTGCAGGTCCAGCTGCAAAGGTGGGTGATACTGGATACCTCTACCGGGGCTCCATCAGTGCTACCACAACTAATCATAGAATCATAGAATCAACTGAGTTGGAAAAGACCTCTGAGATCATCAAGTCCAACCCTTGATCCAACACTGCTGTGGTTACTAGACCATGGCACTTCCTCCAATCCTTGCCAGAAGCATTTTTGCAAAGTAGTTTGGAGTTTTGTCCTCCACTTGACATTTATCCTGTCTCCAATGCAGTAACTTTTTTTTTGAGGTAAATATATTTCCTCAGTTGGAAAAAAAATCATAATCAGAGTTTGTTACAAGCTTGTAGATGTTGCCAAACAAAGCCTAACCAAGATCACAAGAGTTTTGTAGTGGAAATCAAAATTGCTGTTTGACTATGTGATGCCCTATGTTGTGGGGTGCCAATGTATTTGAGGCCTCCAGATGCTCTGAAAAGAAAATAGGATACCTAAAATAGCAATATATTTCATTAAAGCTACTAGTGTTATTAGTTATATTGCTCTTATATCAATACTCCAACTGATTATTAGTACTTATACTTACAAGAGTAAGCACAACTGAACTAAAACTGAGTTTTTGAAACAGAATTTCCTGAAACCTCTTGCATTTTGAGCTGAAATTCAGAAAACAGTCTCGTCATCTTTGCCAAACAAATAGATGTTAGTCTGTGAAGAAGCAGCTCATTTGTTAACAGGTCATCAGAAAGGCTGACAAAAGTCAGTACACTGAGCATTAATGTATTTGTAATAGTGCTACAGGACAGTATCTGGATAAACAGCTTTAAACCTATCCTTGTAGTGCCTTTTTTCCTAAAAATAAATTAAAACTGTCTCCTTCAGTAACTAAAAATAGGTGCTTTCTAGGGTTTAAAAATCTAGTATTGACCTAGACAGTCCAAACACAAGAAAAAGTCAATACTGAGAGGGTCCCAGAGCAAAATCTCAAAGGTAAATAACTCCAGTTTTAAGGAAGTTCTAACTCTGGTTCATACAGATGTGTCACATAAGAGGGAGGTGCTCTCTGAGCTTCCTTTGTCCTGAGGACTTTGATAGTCCTGCCAACAATGACATGCAGGTTGCACTTATATAACAGGGAACTTTCCCAGGCACGGAATCTCAATCACCTACACCACAAGGATGGTTTCTGGCTTGCTTTTAACTCAGTATCCAGCCCTCAGGCTGGCTCAAGAGCTGTCTGTGTTGTGAAGGTCCCTTAATAGGAAAGAAGAGTACTGCTCCTAGGGGTGACCTTGCATGGCATGCACCTGTGTGTGTCCCCCACCCATCTGTCACTGCAGAAAAGAGCTCCATGATGTGAAGACTTGCTCAGACCTCCCAATCACTTGCAGCCTCAATGCTCATTTCAGCCTCCATCATCTCCTGTTGTTGCTGCTGCTTCTTTGGAGGAGTGTGGAAGATGTCAACACTCATGTATGAAAACAAAACTTACTTTATGTTGCATAGTAGCCTATTGACATGGAACAGCACAGTAAGCTTTCTTGCTGATAAATAAAAATCATTGGTTTAACTGATTGTTGTATATTCATCATTCTTGATACCTGGCAAACATTCTGGTTGTCAAGCAGGTAATATCTGATGCATCTGCCTTGTTGTTTATCTCTCAGGCTATACTAACTCAAGCACTTCATCCTTGTCTTCATTCTTTGCCCACTCTCTCAAAAGGCCTGATTTAAAGTATGGCTATATTTGCATATTTTTGAATGTACTTTTTAAAATTCTGACAGTACTAGGCTAATAGTGGACTTTTGAAAGTTTATAAAAACTGCAGCGTACACTTAGTACCATTGTTAAATCCAACCATTTGCTACCTGCTAATATTATGAACACTCGCTTAGGGCTATTTTCAAACTACTCAAAATAGCCCCTAACACTCTAACTGTGAAGCCAAAGCTCAGGGGAACAGGAATAGTTTGGCTTGGCTTCCCACAGAGCCTGTGGAGACAAATAGTCACAGTGTCCACATTAGGCACTTCATAAGTACTGGTTAGAAAACACAACCCCTACATCTCTGTTGGCTGGACAAAAAGCCAGCCCTGTAGCCCTGGGTAGCAAGCAGCTTGTTCAGCTCCCTGCTATCTTGAACTTACAATTTGTAATTGACACGTAAGCACAATTTGTGTGAGCCTCTCTAAAAGGCAGACAGGATGCTGCTTGAAGGGTCACATTCAGACAGAGTAGAAGTTTAGGCAATTTTGTGTCTAGAATCAGTGAAGTAAGTCAGGCACTCACAAAACGTTTTCAGAGCAATTTAGAGAACTTACTCAAGGTGCTGAGGGCAATCTTGCTATGTTACTGACATAGATTCAGAACGTAAACAGTTCTTGCATCATCATGACCACTTCTGATCGATTAAACTATATTCTTTACGTCTAAAAGTAAGTGAAACCTGCCTCTGATCCCAGCTTTCAGTTTTCACAATCAACAAGGACAAAACTGTGGTTCTTCACCCTTCAATCAGGATTTAATAAATTTTCTTTTGGAACTATTAAAAGCAAGAACAGCAACTGAAATATCAACCCTATAAGAAGATCGGTTTACCCTAATTACTTTAGCAGCAACTGTAAAGAACACATACAAAACCAGAGATCTTTCATTCTGGGGCTCAGAGTCCCAAAATTGATGCAATACCACATAATTTTTCCTGGGATCATTAGTTTTCCCTGATCTTTCCTCAAAATTGGCACAACGTATAACATTACCCCAACCTAAATATGGAAAGAAAGAGACAGAGGAGAATCCTGACATTTTTGAGTGATGAGTTGCATCAATCCACAAGCAGCAGGGCTGCAGGATAGGCAAGAATAGAGTAGACAGGGTTGTAGGACCAAGTGGAGATAGATAGCCCATGCTTCTCCCTGCAGAGGGAAGGCTTTGGGTAATGGTGCAGGAGAAACAGTATTGCAAATTTCATTACATAAGTAGCAACTCTTGTGCTATGCGATGCTTCACTGACCATGTAGCCCCTGCCTCTGACATGGATGATTTCTGCCAGCAGAAAACATACAGATGTGCATCCCTTTGCAACCAAAGGGATTGTTCATGTCAGGCAGCTGTTCTGCACAAACCTCACACTACACTGGGATCCTGGGTCCTTGCTTACAGCTTGGCCAGATGGGTACAGATCACAAGGAACCCAGGGAATCTGTGTAGCATTGGAACCCGTGCTTGGTGGGAAACCCTACCCCCTCAAGCAA
Organism: Neopelma chrysocephalum; assembly: GCF_003984885.1. Lineage (NCBI taxonomy): Eukaryota > Metazoa > Chordata > Aves > Passeriformes > Pipridae > Neopelma > Neopelma chrysocephalum. The sequence continues at coordinate 10,930,953 of NW_020897694.1, read as the reverse complement.
AGGGGAGAATCGATTGTTTTCTCCACTGTAAAAAGTCCTGCTCTTTTCCTTGCAAGGCTATATCAAAAGTTCCCATGTCTTGATGACCGAAATGAACAAGATCAAGACACAGTACCTAGAAGTGTGTAGAAAAATAGGAGGGACAAATGGGAAGAAGTGAATGACAAAAAAAGCCTGAGACTAGAGAAAGAGAGAGGGAAACCCCTCCTTTTTCACAGCTGACTATTAAATGGATGGCTGAAGGAAAGCCAATGAACAACCTGACAAAGACCCATGTTGCACATGAGAACTGGGCCTAACTGGGCAGATTCACACTGTGCAAAACTCTGACATCAGACAAGCAGTCCAGAAGGAGATCAGCCCATGGAGCTAATCTGGAGAGATGATCAGAATGACAGAAGGGAAGTACTCATCAGCAAAGAGAAACTGATAACAAAATGAAAGTGCTACAGTGCCAAGTGGGAATCATAGAATTGTTTGAGTTGGAAGGGACCTTAAAAATCATCTTGTTCCAACTCCCCTGCCATGAACAGGAATACCTTCCACTCCACCAGGTTGGTTCCAGTCAAAACCAACTGGGGAACTTGCAGTGAGAAGTCATTAGAGGACCTGCTGAATGAGGAAACTAGAATTTGACATAGGAGAGCTGAAGGTGCTGGAATGAAGCTGGCTGGTTGTGGAGAAAAAGATTGGAACAAGCAGCCAGATTTGGCACAAGATGAGGCAGAAGGATGTGTTGATCCTGTACACTGAAGTAAGCAATGCTTCGAAGCCCTCTATCAGGAAATTAAAGACTATGCCAGGAAATTGACATAGAAAATCATTATTAAGTTAACAATCCAGAAAGCGCCTTCACTCTTCGTCTAATTTGCAAGAGCTGAATTTTGCAGACTTGGAGTTCTTGGAACATGCTTTCTCCATGTATGTGTTTGTACTTTGGAGCAGAGGAGGGGTTCAGTCTATTCCATGCCAGAAGCCAAGAGTGAGAAAGTAGGGCTTTCCTTCTTTGTGATTTACCACTTCTGACTCTTCAGCTGGAAAAGCTCATTGGCCTGTCTTGTTTGTGCTTCACAATACAGTACCTAATCTAACATCCGATCAGTTGTCAGACAGGGTTCATCAGAGCTGTCTCATCTCCATTACATGTCCCCCATCCCAGTTTTTCAAGCTTACTAATCCACCAGCTTCTCCTTTCTGTGGGAGGAGAGACCTTACATCACCTCTAGAGGACTGGCTTATTTTTACCTACATTGAATTTCATTGTGCTATGTTTTCCACATATTTTAAACACTGATATATCTCCTACTTATTGTTTTTCTTTACTCAGATCATCAGTTTAATTTACTCTGGAGATGTCACCTTCAGTCATGAGTCATCATTCAGCAGAATTCTTAGCAGGCCACTGCTTGGGTGTGCAGCTCTCGGAGGCCACCGGATAGCCAGGTACTACTGAAGTGCCAGGATAACAGACCTGACAACAGTACTAAGAGGAGGGTAACGGCCCCAGCTTTCCAGTCCTGCTTCACAAGCAAGACCAAGCTTCTTGTACAGCACCCAGTGGCGTGCAGTCAAATCCCAGACTGAGCAGAGCACTTTCCCTGGGGCTCCAAGCAATTCCACACAGGCCTAGCTATGGATAAGGGGTAGCTGAGTAGACTCAATATTGCCATCAAAATGCTCATGGGATAACAGCCTTTTCTTCTCTCCTGCCTATTCCAGTGGAAGCCCTCTTCTTACCCTACTTCAAATGCCAACTCCCCAAGCCAAGATCCCCAGCCCATACCTAACAGGATTTCTGATTCCCTCATTTCCCAAACCACATACTGCTCCACACACAAGCCTCAGTGATTCAATTTCTGTTTCCCAGCTCTTCCTACAATTACTTCACAGGTGGAGCACTCACTGCGGCTTGCTTCCTTAATCCATGCCCATAGCGCCTTTTCCTTATTTTCTGAGCCCATCCCTCTCCCACATCTTCATCTGAAAACATTGGCTCCAACATTTTCTAAATTCCCCACCAAAGTTCTCCAAGGATGGTTACACAGATATCAGAGCCAAACCTGCCATGTTATACAAGATCAAACTGATCCTTGCTCAGCCATAAGAGCTCCTTCGCTCACCCACATCAATGAGGTACAAGAATTTCTTCTTTATTGTTACCTTAACGTTGCTAAAGTCCATGCAGTCCTAGGAGACTAGGCAGGAGCAGCTGATATCTCCCAGCCACCTCAAAACTAAGACATATGGAGAGAATTGCTGATGAATTTTGAGATCTATCATGTGACAGGTGCTTTTGGCTCTGATTGTCTGAAATGAGGGGGAAGAAGTGAAAAGGGTCTCAGATGGATAGTTTTCTAGTGGAGGTTTAAATATGCCTATCCATGAATCATTCTTGTCTGTGATGACCACAGAGCATCACATCTGTTGTTTTTATGGTCAAAAAAATAAAAAAAGAAAATGACTAATACATCCTTATATAGACAAGCCACTTGGGTCAAGCCTAAAGTGGAGTCTGCTAATTGGACAAAACTGTGGCTCATAATAGCATTTTAATATTTTTCCTGCTTAATGTTTGTCTTTTGGTTAGTTACTGAAGGGTGTTAACCTAGGAGTGATCACCATGAGGGTTTGAAGTTACAGTAACCCCCCATTAAGCAGTACATGGCAAATTCACTTCACACTTGGCTTGCCAGTGGTAGCATTTCACACTCAGAAGGCTTCCAGCCAAGCTAAACAGCAGCACAGGCATCCATGCAATGACTGACAGTTTTACAGCCAGGAAAGCAGGCAACATAGTTCCATCTTTTGAAAAAAGCATGGGGGGGTTAAGGCACAGACTGTAAATTGACCATGTCCATATCTGCAGCTTAGATAGGTCTTCTTTGTCGGCACTCACTGTACAGAAATATGCACACGTGCTCCACGGTGGGCATAGCTGGTGCATGTGACAAGAAAAGCATCTTCATACACTGTAAGGAGCTCAGTGCATAGAACCATATCCCAGAGGTGATAAAAACGCAGGATAAAAGCACACAGAACACTGAAGCTGCAGCAATAGATCAAGTGAAAGTGTTGGCTTGTAGGACTCAACCTTGCCTTCCTTTGCTTCCTTTGTCACCAAGTTAGAGTCTATGAGGTTTCAGTCATGCTCTAGGTAATGCTTCTGTGCACTCCAGAACAATCTTCATGGCTAGGACTTTAGTTTTCAGTCCTCTTTGCCCTTATTACCTACTGATACACTTGACAGATTAAACCACTCTGGCCTCAAATCTCCTCTGCTGTCATTCAACCAGTAAACATATAACAAGGGAGAAAAACATATTTCTGTACTCCTGTAGTTCCCCAGGCTATGCTCCCAAACTTCTTCTGAAATCATGCCAGTTGCTTTACATAGGTGCTATTCATGTTTTTATTTATGTATGAAAATTTATTTAACCTACAGGGTGGGGTTAGCTTCTTGTCCACCAAATAGTGCCATCTTCAAACATGCAAATTTGATCTGTTTGCAGCATCCAAAATAGAAATTGCACTAACAGTAATTAGACCAGAGTTTAAAAGGATCAGATCCTCATTAAGGCTTTTCCTCAAAGACTTTACAAGCTTAGAGCTTGAAGCTAAACTTCAGTGTCAGCTGAAAGGGAAGCTGGGGGGTTGACAGAGGGGAACAACAAACATAACTTGCATTGATTGCTGTTACTGAAAAGAAACAAGGGGTTAGTGCTGCAAATAGTTAAATCCATAAGATCCTTGAGGGAAAGCCACAGCCTGGAGACTCTCCTAAGAATCCTTGCTTTCAACAAGACCTTGGTGTACTGTAAGGAAAAAAGCTGTACTGCTGAGTGCCCTGACTTTCCCACCCTCCCTAATCCCTCCAAAGCAGCTGACACTGCTTGGGCATGTGGAATATCTTTGGGGAAAAATTTAATAATGAGGGTGCCAAACCAGCCAGATTTCCTCTGGCCTGCCTTAATTTAGTCTATCAGGATCTTCATTCGCTCTCTTTTTTCTCTCCGTTTAATCTTGGTTGTTTCTTCCCTTCTTCCTGCCACACTGGTGACCCTTCTTACACATCGTATTTCTAAATAGCACAAAGGAGTCACAAAATACCCTGGTGAGTTAGCAATTGTTTTATCATCCATGTTTTCTAGATAGAAAAGTGAGGGACAGAAATATTATGTACCTGACCAAATAATTTCTAAAAACTGTCGGGGCACAGACCCAACCTACCAAACCACCTTTCCTGTCTCTATCCATTCATTCACATACAACCCTTACACAATGTGTTTCTTGTTTGCTGTCCTTGCAACCAACTTTCTTTCCTCACCTCCCAGCAAAATCTTCAGTTTCATTACATCTCTGCTTCGTAATGTTCTTATTTACTTCTTGATCTTTTACTACAGTCCTCAGTTCCATAGGGCTTTATTGGTACCCCAAAACATCCTCTTAGCAGAGTTCAGTAGATTGTGTCAAAGCTTTGCACGTCCCAGAAAAGCCTTACATTTAAAAAGTATGAAAGGCAGCAAGAAACTTCATAGGCAATGGCAGATTTGTTTCAAACTATAGGGATGGATTTAGGATACAACTGATTCTTAGGGCCCGGCTTTTAATATGGAAGATGAGATGGAAGAATTAATCCTATTGATCTAAGCCTTAAATATGGCCCAGGTCTGCCTGTAAATTAAAAGCAATAATTATGCATAACCTATAAAAGCATTTGATTTCATTTTAATTGCCTTTGCAAATTGCATTACCGGATCATTTGTTTACAAAGGTAACAGATTTAAAAGATCTATCACCTCTTACTCCCATTATCACATTGAGTATGACAAGTTGTGCAGGATATAAAACTGAGTGGAAATATATTCATATGCTTGACAATTATGAACTTCAAATTTCCGTCACGTGCAAAGAATGTCTGTTACCTCTTTAGTACCCAAGATCTTGATGATCTAAATCTTCCAGTATTAAGAATTGCATTTGTACCAGAGGAATGATGTCAAAATGCTGGTTCACAATGAACTGATTATAAAGATTCATAAGATAAACTACAGTCTATAACTAGGGGACACTGGTCTACTATTGTCATGGTTTGAGAGCCCCAAAAATCCAATTCCCTAGTTCTAGCCCCCCTCCCACATCTCAACACAGTGTGAGATGGGTTTTCCAGACACCACACGAGACTCAGAATGGGGGGAAGGGTTATATTACAATGACTGTACAACAAATAAATATTATAATACATCACACACAATCTCAACTATCTCTACTAAGATAAAGCAGTATTTACAATGGATCAAATCTCTTCTCCCTCCAAAACAAAAGTCCAAGAGGGAAGAAGGAAGAGATCCTTTTCTCTCTTTGAGCAGCAATCCCTAGGGCAGCAGTTTCTCTCTGTCTTCCATGCAGCAGCTGTAGCTGGATCTCTACCAGTACACACGAGGGGAGTATCCAAGCCCCTCTCGGCCCCTCGACGCAGGCAAAGGGTCTTCTGTGGGCTGCATTCACCCAGACAAAGGTCACTCCACCGCGGTCATATCACAAAACGCAGGGGTCTTTGCAACGGTCTGTATCTTCAGGGGATTCAAGCCCTTTGCAGAGCTTTCCGTGCTTTGCCTCAAAACTGCCAGCTTGGCAGCAGCAGGGGGGAAAACCCTCCTCCGCATTCCATCAGCTGTCCCCATCCAGCTCCAGGACGCCTCGAGCTTCTCAGCTCTTCTCTTTGCAGTGCTGTAGCACTCAGACTCTTCTCAAGCAAGAGTCCATCTCCCTCCTCCTAGGAGGGGTCTCAAAGGGAGTTTGTGGCATTGGTTCAGTTCTTACCCAAAACTCTCTCTCTCGTCAGACAACTCTGTGTCTCTCTGCGTAGCTGTGTGCTTGTTTGCTGCTTCTTCGGTTCTTATCTGTTGGTTCTCTGCCACCTTCCTTGGTCAGTGCTGTTCTTGTTGCCGCTTCTGCTGCTCACGGTGGAGAAACATCCCCCAGCTCTCGGCTACAGGCACTTAGCCCAGTCTATCACTGTTCCAAGTCCCTGCAGCCCCCAGCCAAGGGGCTGGGGGGGGGCAGAGCCCCCAAGGGGCTCCTGCCCCTTCCTCGTGGCTTAGAACATGGCCACCTCTCCTCCAACAACTACTACAACTCCAACTACAACCCTTCTCTTCCAGTCTTAGTGATATGTTTATATTTTGCAGGAGCGTTCATTGGCTCGACCCCAAAGGGTCACCACCCCCTCGGGGGTTACCACTTTTCTTAGCTCCGGGGGGGGAAACCTGTTTCCCCCCACCACAACTATGAAGTCAGGATCAGAGCACTGTGCTAATGAGCCTGGAAGTACTTGTGATCTCACCCCTTGTCTTAGCTCTTGACACCCCTCAAATAAGAGGGAAGAATCTAAAATATTTTTTCAGTGTTGCAACAGTGCTTCTTCTGCATTACACTTTACTTCCATTTATTAAGATGGGTTATCCACTTCATGCTAAACTCTGACATCTGTTTAGTCACCAATCAGTTAAATTCCCACCGGACCTTCTGCTACACAGTTCTGAGATTTGTGTAATCAGTTAGGCCTGGCCTAATCAGAGTGGTTTCATTGTACAATCAGACCTCAAAGGTATAAAAACACATGAAAGGATAAGAAAGGAAAAATAGAGTGTTACCTCATATTGATTTCAGTGAGTCAATGGGATGTCTCAATAAAGACCGGGTAAGAGCCAAGGAAAGAACATGATACATCAGTACAATACAGAAGAAATTGTCAGTTTGTAGAAATTCTATTTCAATAAATAAAAAGAGGGCCACCAGCACTCTGAAGAAATATTTTAAGGTCCTCCAACTTAACAGAAGCAACAAATAAAAATATTATGCATTCTGTACAGAAAGCAAAACCACAGTGAAGAATTCTCTAGTTTAGTGGTCCTCATAATGGAGAAGAAGGGGAAAGAAGAGCAGATTATCCAGACCTCATTCCCCACCCCTCTTTCCCTCTCTCTGATAGCCCTCTGAGGATCATAGAATCATAGAATATCATGAGTTGGAAGAGACACATAAGGATCACTGAAGTTCAATTCCTGACCCTGAACAGGACAACCTGAAAAATCACATCATGTGCCTGAGAGCATTTTCATAATATCTAACCTAAACATCCCCTGATGCAGATTCTTGTTGTTCCCTCAAGTCCTGTTGCTGGCCACTGGAGAGAAGAGATCAGAATCTGCCCATCCACTTCCCCTCTGAAGGAAACTGTAGTCCAAATGAGGTCTCCCCTCAGCCTTCTCTTCTCCAGGCTGAACAGATCAAGTGACCTCAGCTGCTCCTCATATGGCTTCCCCTCAAGGCCCTTCACCATCTTCGTAGCTTTCCTGTGGATGGTCTCTAACAGCTTAATAAGTTTCCTATATTGTGGTGCCCCAAACTGCACACAGTATTCAAGGTGAGGCTGCACCAGTGCAGAGCAGAGCGGGACAATCCCCTCCCTTGACCAGCTGACAATGCTTTGCCTGATGCCCCCCAGGGTTGGGGACACGGTTGGCCCTCCTGGCTGCCAGGGCACCGCTGACTCATTTTCAATTTTCCATTGACCAGGATACCCAAGGTCCTTTTCCAAGATGCTACTCTCCAGATCTTGTTCCACATTCTGTTTGTACATCCATGTTTGGGCTGTCCCAGGTGCAGATTCAGTCACTTGCCCTTGTTAAACTTGATACAGTTGGTGATTGCTCAGCCCTCTAATTTGTCAGGGTCTCTCTGCTGGGCGTCTCTTTGAGGGAGACAAGAGCTCCTCCCAGTTTATTATCATCAGGATTACCTGAACCTTGGGGAGCCAGAGGCAAGCAGAATGTTCATGCTGCACCCAGACCATGTACCAATCCAATCTCCCACTTTCCTATGAGGTCTGGAGCCAGACCCACATAGAGGTTTGGGCCGAGGCCCTCATAGGGATTTGCCAGTGTCTCTGCAGTGGGAGAAGGCAGTGCATGTAGACAGTACTGACTGTTGCACTCAGAGAAAGATAGAAAGTTTAGAGGAGGGGTTAGTTAGGCAGAGTAGAGGTTATGTACCTGGGAAGATAGGGACTGTAGGGGGGTAAGAGGAAGGAGGAAAAAAATCACCGAAATGAAAATAATTATCCAATTAAACTATCACTGAATTGAAATAAATTCAGGTGGGTTGTTCTGTTGGGTTTTTTCAATTACTGAAATCTGTGTTGAGAAGCAGAAAAGAGGAAAACATGACTGGGAATTGCTGGTCTGCCTTACAGATGTGCCATTATACCTGCTGAGTGAAACCAAAGGGAATAGGACCATCACCACATTCAAGACAAAAAGATGCACCTGTTAAGTGAAATGTTCTGCTCACACATCTGAGCTAGGGCTCTAGGCTCAGATCCAACCAGAAACAGAAATAATAACTTCTGTTTTGCTTCTGAATTCTTATTTCACTTTTAAATTATGAACAAAGGTTTATGCCTTTGGTTTGGTCATGAATCTGGCCCCTCCAAAATGGGCCTTTTAGATTCAAAAACTTTTGAAATTTACACCAAAAGAAGAGAAAGCAGTGTTGTGAAAAAGGATGAAGAATCCATGCAGTGAGACACCATCATCTCAGAAATGCTAACAGAGAGCTTTTTGCCCATGCTAATGAGTAGCAAACCAGATTATGCTCCTATCTGCACTAGAATTGGGGTATTTTGTTCAAATCTTTTCTGCTTGTAAAAAAAAAAATAACAGCAGTAGGGATGAAAGAGGCAAAGAAGTCTCATAGGCCAATATCTGCTTTCTAAAGCAAACAATGGCTCACCTGGACTTCCATCAGACTCCTGAGAAACATCTTAACTCAGGCTGTGACTACAAGTGAGCACTGTACTCAACATAAATATATCATCCAGTTAGAATGAGAGAGAAACTTTTTGCATGGCAAAAAATATTTTGCAACTGAACAGAAATATACCGGTATCATGACCATCTTTCATTAATCATGCAGATCCCCTCGATGAGCATGAGAAGATGGTTGAAAGAAGTTGGATTTTACCTTTCTCTCCTCATGAAGTTTTGCCATCTTACTTCCCCACCCACAGACACAGAATTTCATCCCTATTCTGGTTTGCTTGAGTGCAGCCATCCTGACACCCAAACATCTCTTCAGCATCCTACTGCTGTGGCCTTCACACAAAACAAGCAACAACAGCAGCTACTTAAAAAAAAAATGAACAAATTTTCCTCCTGAATGATGAAGACGCATGTATTACACACACACCACAAACTAGTGTTTAGCAAATGACTGTCCTTCACTTTGTCTTCTCTTTACATCATTTACACCCATATGTTTCAACCCTGCTGCTGGATCAGCCTAGGAAGACATACACAAATGAGGAGCCCCAGGGACAAAAGTAAGGAGGCCTGGCTCAGGAATGGGAAAGCTGTCCTGAGAGTGTGCAACCTATTTCTAGCATCCTTGTGACATGTGGATTTGTGCTTTGCATTGGGGCAAAAGTCCTCCTGAGGTGAGTCAGGAAAAGGAGAGATGAGTGAGAAGAAGCAGGACAAAAACATTCTAGTCACAGCTAACAATTTTAGTGATGCAAGAAACATAACCATTTTTAACATCAGTTTTAAGTTTGAAAACCTTTTATGTAGAGTTTACAAAAACATACATTTACAGATGGTAGAACGTAGCAAAAGTGAAAAATCCCTAAGCCAGGGAGTGCTTTCTGCTTGTTCATGACAGAAAAGATCTGCACCTCCAAATTGCCTCAGTCTATTTTGGAGGTGTAACCTGCTCTGCAGGAGAGAAAGTGATGGGGATGGGCATACACCTATGCCTTCTCCACCTTTGTACTGCCATACACTCACTCCCGAGCACCCATACCATGCTGCCCCACTGGCAGGAGTCCACATGGCTCTGAGCTGGGTCAATTCTTGAGTTGCTCAGGACCCCCTTCCATTCAGGTGCTGCAATTTCCATTGGGCACTGTTTAAAAGGCAGACGGCCACACTTAGGACCAAGTGCCTTAAGTGTTCCATGACCCTCTGCTTGGGTGACCTGCAGGAGTGTGGTGAGTTGACCATGGCCAGCTGTCAAATATCCCCAGCCACTCTGTCACTCCCCTTCCACAATAGGATCAGGGGAGAAAATAAGATGAAAAGCTTGTGGATCAAGTGATCAAGACAGGGAGATTACTTATCAATTACCATCATGCACAAAACAGACTTGACTTGAGGAAAATTAATTCAATTTATTGCCATGTTAAAATAGTCTTGGGTGAGGAGAAACAAAGGCAAACACGGGAAAAAGAAAAAAAGAAAGATAGAAAGAGATGGAAAGGGGAAAGGAAGGAAAGATGAAAGGGAAAGGAGAAAGAAAGAAACAAAAGAAAATGGAAAATAGAGACAAAAGGAAAAGAGAAAAAATAAAAGAAGGAGGGTAAGGGAAGAAAATTATGAATCAAGACTAGCTGTTGTTCCCAAATACACTGCAGGTGGAGACAGGTCAGTCCAGGGAAGGACCAGGAGCTTAAGCTCATTTGGAGGTCTATTCCTCAGATAAGAGAAGAAATCTAATTCACTCTAAAGATTGTCATGCATTTTTTCTAGCATAAATGCAGTAATCTGTGAAGATCTTCACCAGTTAAACAACCAGCATCAATTCTGGCTGTAGTATTAGTCCAGTGGTTGATGTTTATTACAAAAAACACTTTATGAATATAGCATCCTGGAAACATGTTCACCATATTCCTGAACAAGACTTTAAGCACACTGTCAGATACCTTAGACATGCATGTGAGGGACACACATGGTCAGTCTGCAGTCAAAGCTCTGCTGCAACGAGGCAAAGTTAAGAGCCATCCTATGCCCTGGGACCTGGTGAGGAACATAGTCTATCACAAGCTCCCTGGTTTTCTGCACAAGGTGAATTTTACCTCAACTGCCACATAAACAATCTCAGTTCTATATTTTAATATCACACTTTGGTGCCCTTGGGTTGTCAGAGCCCCTTGGGATGCATTATGTTTTATTTTATTCACATGTTTTGAATAAAAAGCTCCTATATAGGAAGCTGTGAAATAAATTTCTGACTCCATCATGTTCTATCTTAAACCATGGGTCTAAGGCTCTGGAACATTTAGCCCTCTGTATCTGGAAGGTCTGGGTAAGAGGTGAAGGGCAGGTATCCTTGTGTAACCTAAATATACTTCAACAGACCATCTCGAAATACATTCTCCGAGACATATTTCTCCCTTAAGCCCTATAAATGAAATCTCTTAACAGTTATTAGGCTTTCTCCAGTTGGTTTTTTTGGGTTGTTTTCTTCTGGAATGAGGATTCTCCACATTTGCACCTAACTTCCTAGGTCTGTATCTTTATAGACATCTCTCTAATGATTTTTTTTTTTTTCCAAACAAAGTGTCATATACGAAGTGTGCTTTTTATTCTATTTGTACTTTTAATTCTTACACAAACAAAATATTTGTTCCAATTCCCTTGTAATTTCTTGTTGATTGGTTCATTGTTCAGCTATAAGATCACAGATCAAAATATTCAGAGGAGAGGGCTTTCAGGAGGTCATCTAGTGGTGCCCAAAGGCAGAGTTGACTATACATCAGCTGTTCTTGGCAGCGACTTGTCTAACCGGTTCTCAAAAACCTCCAGTGATGGAGATTTCATCATTTCCCTAGGCAACCTGTGCCAGAGCATAACTATCCTTATCATTAGAAAGTTTTTCTTCCCAGAAAGTAGGATCATCTACTGGAAGACATATCGATCACTGAGAAATGCTTTGAGATAATGTTGCGCTGTCATCCAAATCCACTAGGTGCTTACTTAGGCTTAGCGTTTGGTAAGGAGTATGCCATCCTTGAAAGATACAGAAATGTTTTTGAGCCACTCCCAAGACAACAACTGATAGCAACTGATTCAGATTCAATTAGCTGTTGGATCCTTAGTGGCAATAAATATCTCACTGTCTGCTCCTGGATGTCCTCCACACAATGAATGAGTGAACTGGGAACAACACTTCTCCAAAATACTTAATTCTTAAAGAATAGCCATTAAGGGAAAAAAACATTGCCTGGATCAAATACAGAGAGCATCCAGCCCATGATGAGATCCAGATGGCATTGTGAAACAGATCAGATTAGGCTGGATTAAGCCAAATATATATTCCAAGTTGTTTTGCCAACGAGCAAAAAGAAGAAGCTTCCAAGAACGCCTACCAAGTTTGCAATTTAAACTGGCACTCCATGCAACATAATCAAACCACTTTAGTGACAGGCAGCCTTGTGAATGTGTGGCTTATTTCATGTGTGGCTGTTCTAAAGAAAAATAGAGCAGTTGTTTAAGGGCATTTTCAATGGTGTTCTGATTAGCAGCTTTTATTTGCTCTGCACATTTCCAGAAGGAAAATGGAGGCCAGGAGGAATCAATCCATTTCGGCTAATTCAATTTTCCATGCCTGGGATTTTTGACTTTAAAAAGAAAGAGACAGAGATGCATCTTATTTCTTTATTAACTTTTGTAAGAAAAATACTGAAGCTGTTCTCCAGCTCTATTGAAAAAGCTTTCCATGGAAACAAGATAATGAAGGTTAAAATAGAAAAAGAAATAGATAAAAAAAACAAGCAGAAACTCCAAATCTCAATCACAAACCCTCCATTAAAATTTTATTTTATTCAGATCCTAGCATTCACTTGGTCCCCACCCAAATGATACCTGAGAGATGCTGCTGAGTCACCTACTTTTTTCCTCCATTATCTGTCAAGAAAATCAGCAAGCTCTGTGCTAGTGTGGAGGCTCAAACACATGCAGGGAGGCTATGTACAAGGAAATCCTACAACCCCAAGAATGAACCAGACAGCATATGAAACACTACAGGTGTGAAAGCAGATGAACATTATGGTGGTTTTCAGTGGCCCCATTCTGGACTTCCAGGGCACCTGTGCTTGAATTCACCCCCTCTAACTCAGGCATGTAATTGAAGTGCCTCTTCACCCTTGGTGACCTCATTAGTCAGTGGAGGGAGATAGAGATTTCCAGCCCACCCAAGCCTTGTGTTGCTCTCAGAGATCTCACTCTTACGTTATTGCTGACAGTAGAACTTTGGAGCATCCAGTTCCTAAATTAGATGCTTCCTTTAAGAGGCAAAAATTAGATAAGAATGCAACCAGAGTTTACAGCACAGTGGAATGCAACAGGGCATCTTAGCTAGGCAATTTCATGCCTTTTGCAACGTATGGTGGAATCTGGGGGACGCATGAACCTATGAAAGAGTGGGGATGCCTGTAAGCTGTTCTAAGAAATAACCTCTAGAAAGTTTAGAGCTTGACTCCAGAATGCAGAAAGGGCTTTTCACTCCTTTGAGATTCTCCAGGACATGGACAACATGACAATCCTGAGACTCAGTTGGAGAAAGGCAGTGCAAGAAACCCCTGACCAGACTACTCCTTGTTAACACCTAACAAGGACTCCATGGCAAGCCCTCCTCCTGCCTGAGGGCATTTCAGATCATTTCCCCTACAAAAACAGCTGTAATCACAAAGGCATGGAGCACCCAGAGGAGCTCCATTCGATTTTGGTCATGTAGCCCCCATCTTGGCAGGCAAGGTGATCATTTCTGTAGCTGTGATTAGAATATGTCAACAGGGTAGGTCCTAGAGCAAAGCTGAAGCAATACCTAGCTGAGGGTCTACTTTCTGACCCTCTGTGGATTTGCACACATAGGCATGTCTGCATTTCCCTGTGGATTCCTCACCAAGGACCTGAAAAGCTGAAGTTGAGACTGTCCCAAAATAACGTATCCTAGGTTTTAAATCAAACCTCTCATTTTCTGGCAGTAGGAACTTAGTCAGCATTCTGTTAGTGTTCACACATTGCAGACATGATCATTAAAAAAGGCTTAGGGTTGTCTGCAGTCAAGACTCCCTGTTAGACCCCTTCATCTTGCAGTACTGAGGTTGTGTCCTGGAGAGACTGGCAGCATCCCCTAATCCTTTAAACTCAACTGTTCCAGACCACCAAGGACAAACAGGAATGGCTATGGTTCAGCCTGTGCTTTTTCAGTTGCATGTTAGACTACCTTGTTTTCACTGTCCCCAGCCCAAGACTGATATTTTAGGCTGCAGCAGCTCTGGTGTTTATCTTGCAGAGGGGGCTGCCAGAAGGGCAGCCACTGTCTTGCCCTGGAGCAGTGTGGCCTGACAGGAAGCAGCAGAGCCACTCTCTCCTACAGCCCTGAAGGAGCAGTCCCTGCCTGTCTGGGGAGCAAGCACCTGACTGAGCCAAAGGGCTTTCACCCCTCAGGCACTGTGGTAGACCTGTTCCAGTAGGTCTGGGAGCACTTTACCTGTCATCTCCATCCTTCATCCCAAAACAGTCAACTTTTTGAAGCACAAAAAAGAATAGCAACTAGGCATGAACACAGGGAAAGCAGGGTGTCCTCACCTCTCCACAGATTTATTTTCCCCAAACTATACAGTCTGTAAGAAGAAGAAAAATCATAACAGTTCTTTAATCTTAGTTTGGGCATGACTAATAATGAAGATAAGTGTTTTATGACCAATCCTTACATTGTCACGAGATTTAATTTCTCGGTGATGAACAGAACTAGAAATTATGCTTCAAAGAGATATTGAATTTTATTGATGAAAATCTAACTAAATATAATATAACTAATATATAAGCCTAGAGTTGTCAATTGGCCTGTTTTCCATGTATTGAACAACAAAAACTGCCCTGGCACTAATGCCTGGGAAAAGAAGAAAAAGAAATTACTCACATTGTCTCTCTTTTTCCTTCCCACCATGAAGTCACCCAGAGCCAGTTCCTTATCCTAACATGGGCTAGTTAATAACTCACTTTGGAAAGAATAAGTATATACACTTTAATCTTGTGCCATGATTACTTGTTAATGATAAAAATAAATCTGATCAGGCAGGAACGTAGGAGAGTTTAGGGTGGCCAAAAAAGTCATAATTTCTTCAACTGAACAACGGACATTGAGGTATTTTCCTAAATCCTGTGTGAAAACCAGCCAGTTGCAGGTCTGACACTTTGAGGTGGTCCAAGCTCTGTGGTCCACTATGAGTTAAGACACATACAAATTATAAAAGGTACATCCAAAGGGAAGCCAGTCAAGTGGGAACTCAAAGATTAATTAACAGATCTGGTAACTCTTAGCCTCCAGATTCCTGTCCTGCAGATACAAAACCTGTACAAAGCAAAAATTCACCTCAGTATTTCATTCTCCCTTTGCTCCTCAATGAAGACAGTCAGTCCATATAAGACTGATTTCTTGTTTGATGTTATTTCAGTGACACTGAATCAGGGATTCGTATTAAACATTCATTGCCATGATGATCTTGACTCAAATCTGCAGGGGTAGTTTTTCTTTACAGTTCCAATTAAAAATTGAGGTGCCTTTATGAAAAGGATCTCTCAGCAATGAAATACAAATGTCATAAACTTTGATGAGTTGGGAACTTCCACCATTCTCTGCTCTGAAGTTTGAAAGGACAGTGGGTTCCTGACGAAAATATATTCAAGCAGGTACAGTATTCAAGCTAAGATTGGCTTTCGGGTACTATAAAAAGTTTTATTCCTTGGCGATCAAACTGTTGTTGTGATTGGCTGGAATTTGTGTGTTTCCAAAATAAATGACTGGCTACAGGAGATGCTCTAATGGGCAGAGGCTGGTATCCAATCATAACAGAGTATCCATTTTTACATAAAATTATATACTTGTAATTGCACTTTGGCTCTTATTCCCAATGGACCAAACCACAATAATTCTCAATAAGAAATTCAACTGTCAACTACTGAGCCTCCAAAACTTTGGATCTCCAACTAAATTTACCCTGAAGAATAAAGCTCAGGAGATCACTTCTGCTAAGACACAATTCTATTAAAATGTTTCAAAATACAAACACTGGGACATAAATTCAGCTTTGGGGCAATCTGACAAGCAGGCTTTACTTTCAAAGCCTCACTTCCACTTGCCAAGCCAGAGAGTGTCTGATTTGGTGTAGATGTCGCAGTTTATGCAACATCATCCAGCAGAAAACCAAAATGCACGTGCCCCAGACTGACTCAGCAGAACACTATTACAGGGATGTGGTCTGATGAGGAGGGATCATGCACAAGCTCAGGTCACTGGTTCCCCCTTCGTGGCCTTCCTCCTCCCAGGCAAACAGTCCGTGAGCTGGCAGCTACTCAGGGTGCCATGTAGCCTACAGACAGGGCAGCACAGCAGATGTATGGGTATTCAGTCACTACTGACCCCAAAATACATGCATAGGTGTGGGACCAACAGCCCAGACACCAGAAACCCTCTTTGTGAGCTCAGGGATGCTGATGCATGTGAATCATATCATTTTCCTTCCTTCTTTCTGGGTTATTCCTCCCCTCTTCCAAAACCACTGTCCCTCTGCTTTCCCCCTGCACCCTGCTCCCACCAGACCTACAGCAAGAATGGAATTTCTTAATCCTTTCTCATAGCCCCACTCCCTGCACTCTGAGCTATGAGCTGTAATGTGTGAGGGCCAACTTTGACATTTCTAGTGTGTTTTGAATTCATGCTTTTCTCTGCCTGAACTTGAGCTCAAAACTCAGCTGGTGGGGAAAATTGTCCTCTTTCTTTTTTCTTTTCAGTTACTTGCTGAGGGACCACGCTTCAAGTTTGACTCACCACTTCATAGAAAGACCCAGAAGGAGTGAACTTCCTTGTCACCCTGCTTTAAGGTTTCCTGCTTTGATACTGCAGAGATTCTTCATATCAAATGAATAAGAGAAGGCAGAGGGGGGTGAAGCCCTTCTAGTTGTAACACCTGGTCACAATCTGCTTGCATGAATAAAAATTACACTCCTCTCTCTTGACTTGAAAATAATCAGGACTATTTCCCTGCAACTAGAATTAAATAAGCATACAGCCAGGCTGAGAGGGGAATGAGGAACTGCACATCAGTCAGTGTCTGAAGTACAAGCTGCTATTGGCTTCAGCAGCTCTGCCTGTACGCTGCAGTGGGAGGGATGTACAGACCAGCCCACATTCACGATTCTTTGGGACTAACCCTTTGACGGCAGAGAGGTTATATCTGTATTATATAGCACATGGCCCTGGATCTCTGTCACTGTGGTCCCCTATAAGAGTACCAGACTCATAGAATCATAGAATATCTTGAGCTGGTAAGGAACCATAAGGATCATCGAGTCCAACTCCTTCCTCCTCACAAGACTACCTAAAGCTAAACCACATGACTAAAAGTGTCTTCCAGATGGTCCTTGAACTCTTGACAGGCTTGGTGCCATGCTGATTTCTCTGGGCAGCCCGCTCCAGTGATTATTATTATTTTTCATGCATTTCTTAACTAAAATTTTCTGAAGTAA
The DNA here is from genome assembly GCF_003984885.1 of Neopelma chrysocephalum. Classification (NCBI taxonomy): domain Eukaryota; kingdom Metazoa; phylum Chordata; class Aves; order Passeriformes; family Pipridae; genus Neopelma; species Neopelma chrysocephalum. Next base: position 10,913,584 of record NW_020897694.1, on the reverse strand, counting down.
TGAGGACTTTGCTCCAGCCCAAGCGTACAGTGTCATGGCACCAAGAGTCCATGTTGCATACTCTTGGGGTGACAAGAAGGTGTGCAGGCATTTTTGAGGACACACAGCCCTCTGAGATAGCGCTGCATGTCTGCGCGGGGCATGCACACCTGGTGCCCTCCTGGTGGACAATATGAGCTGTTCCAAGTAATCTGCTGGGACTGTGTCTTGGACTCAGCTCACTGAAAGATTTCAAAAGAGAGCCAGAGAATGAGTTAAGCTGTAGAGTCAGCCACGACTTCAGTGCCCACAATTCTTTCTCTGCCTTTTCTACTTAACACTATGGACATACCTGATGTGGCTGAGGGTGTGGAGTGCTCATGCACAGACACACCTTTCTGGGAAAGTCCACAATGGCATGCCTGCAAGGCTTTTGTCACTGGGAAACTGGACCTAGCAAGGATATAGGATCCACTTAACTCAAATGAGCCAATCCACGTCTGTTAGGTATAAGTCTGCTGTCTGTCAATGCAAAAAGGGCCTGTTTAAACCACAGTAACAAGGGGTTAAACTGGGTCAGATTTCCTCCCATGTGCCAAAGAGTAGGAGCATGCACTCAGTTACTGCACCCCAGCTGCTAGTCAATGTATTTATTGTGCTACAATATGCTGATCATAAGTCTGAGCCTCAAGAAATGATTAACATTTCTGGTTTGATTAAGTGAAGGTCCCTTTTGAAGCTTCAAATGATGCCACTACAATCTATCAAGCAAATATGTATTTATGAATATTTAAAAATGCTAGTTATGTAAATGTGCACTTAGGGAATTTAAAAATACATGTAATTAATCTCTTTGGGGTTGCTGTGATCTGTTGAGTGAATATATATCCAAGGAGAATAATCAAGTCAATAAGCCAACAATGACTATTGCAGAAGGATATTCAGCTGTACCTCCCTTCTCCACAGACGATGGTAACACACAGTGGTTCTGGAGTAGATAGTTATGTCTTCAATCATTTCTCTGCTAGGCTAATGAAACAATCCCTGCCACAGCCATACTTAATCAGGGCATTAAGACTCTCAACAAAATCATTGATGCAAAAAAGAAAAAGGGTATAAATAATTTTTTCTAGACTAAATGTTTGTGTTCACATCCTTCATTCCACCATTCATTTCAGACAAAGTCCTCAAAGTATGCAATGCTTATTTTTGTGATATGTGACCCCACAACACCCCACTCTCTTGTGAAATCCTCATCCTCAAGCACATGCAACGCCCAAGGAGTGTGGATTGTCTAAAGGAAGAAATCCTGGAAAACCAGCCAGGTTGGGATTCACTTAAGCTAGCAAAGACATAAAGGAAAGAGATGGTGCTTAAAATATATAAGGGTTGTTTCCCTTATCTAATAGCTTACTTTCCATGCTTACTCCTGCATCTTGGTCCTCTTGCACCTATCCTCCATCTGTATTACTTCACACCTAGGATCTCTTTTGTAGAAGTCAACAAGATAAAACACCAATACAGTAATAGCAGGGTAGACTTAGCCTAAGAGGCTGAATGTATCAGCAGCGCCTGTCTCTGATCACCTAGCATTCCCACACACTAGCTGCCCAGCTGCTCTCTTATGACTCGCACCTAAGCCTATGACTCTGTCCTTGTGGAGCAAACAAACAGCTCTAGGAGCCACACATGGTCTCCGGGCTATACAGTGTAAAGGACCATTGGAGAAATTTTGTATCTTTGAGACTTCTTTCTGTTTGCTTAATTTGACTGAAATTAGATAAAGCATTTAAAATTTATTGGGGGCTGGGGCAGGGGGAAGAGCTAGCAAGAACATACGTGCAGAATGTATTCTCAGAAGACTTTCGTATCATTTTCTCAGAAGACAGCATTTTAAAAAGTATGTTTGCACATTAGTCTCCTTGGTTACTTACCCGGTGAGTAAATAAGAATCTGAGATTCTTCTACCTGAGTTGGAGTGGACCAAACACATCTCCTCTTAACTTTTCAGACATTCTGGGGTGAGCTTCCAGCTAGATCTATTTCACTTCTTCCCTTATCCATGTCAATTGGTAATTGGCTTCATATTCTGTTAAGTAAGGCTTTCATCTGAGGTACAAGAGATTGAGGATCAGATCCTTCTCATAAGCCATTTGAACAGTGTTCAACAGCCAAGATTAAGAAAGCCTCACACCATAAGTCTCCACAGACAACAGTTCACCTTGTTATTTAGATCAAAGAGAAGAATTTGAACCTGATAGAAGAAGCTTTTGACTGTCCATGTTCCATTCTTTCTGCCTGCTGGGCAAATAGCCTTCACTAAGACATGGTCTGAGCGCACACTTTAGGTTTGACTGGAGACCATCTGCCCCAATGACTGGAGCCAGCACAGCACCCATTCTGTGTGCATGCTCAGCATTTGATTTTCCAGATTTGGTAGCCATAATTTTCAAGACACCAAGAGAACTTCATTGAAATATCTTTAGATGAGGCAGTGCCTCATGCATAACGGCAGTAATGGTGGAAAAGTACTGTTCTCCTGCCTCCATGGTTTTCATGCCACGCTTTGCCTGCTTATTGAGTGATAGAGCTTAAGTCCTTATAGGTCTTGTCCTTGGAATAGTCTCACATGGAAACATATCCTTTCCACAGCTTGCAGAGAATTCAGTGTGCAGCAGGCCAGTATTGAATACTGGGGGGCACTGGCATCTACTGCTGGCCTGTCCTTGAAGCCCATCAGCCCGTACTGCCCACATGCTTGAGCAGTTAGGCTCCAGGACAGGAATCCAAGAAACAGAACAACTCTTTAGTCCTCACAGTCAGAGGATAACACTAAGCCCCAAATATTACACACTGACCGCTCTGTATAAGCAGCATAGATAATTTTTTATTTATTTCACATATCAAATAAGACAAGCAGTCAACTTCCACCTCCAGACTTGCCAGAGTAAACAGAAAGCATGAAAGAACCAGTTAAATTTTCAGTGACAAAAATAAGAATGAAGTAAAGGTATTTAAAAATAATTGCTTTGAAAACATGGGAGCTTGATCGATTCTTTCTGAAAGTGAAAGGTATATCAGGATCCTCCAAAAGGCATTGAACAGGCTACAGACCTGGGATACAGAGAGTAAGGGCAAAATTGACTCTTGTGAAGATGTCTGCAGTAAATTTGGGCTGTACTGAAGCCTACAGTCCACGTAGTCCTAAGTACCCTCCATCACACGCATCGTAACACAAACTTTCTGCACTTACAGTAGCCACCCGACACAGGAGCAGTGCTGGTCCCAGAGCAGGTTTAGGAAATGTAAGGGCAACTGGGTACTAATACAATGCAGCAGATGATACAGTGGATGGTTACATTGACTTAGCAATTCCTTTCCAAAAGCATGTAAAGGCAGCACAGTCTTTCACAAAACTGGTGGTGAAATCTAGACCTAGGGCCAGGCTTGTACAGAGAGGTGAAGTTCAGCCTTTAGGGAACAGCATTAGTTTAGTAGGTACCTTTATTAGTTACATCAGAATCCATCACTACCACACTCGTGACCAAAGGAGTAGCAAATGTACCTTTAAACCCTACATGGAAATCTGATCAGTGTGAAAGGGACCAATGAACCTCAGCACAGTTCAGCAGACTGACTGAAGTTTAAGAATTGACAGCCTGTTTCTAATTTCAGATGTCTGTGAGAAAAAGGCAAAATCAGGACCATCATATTCAGCAGTGCACAGACTGGCATTTTCATATGCTAAGTTTCAGTAACAAAACCACTTACCTCTAGTGGAAATATTGACACAAATACAAACAGTGACACCAAATACTTTTAGAAAGGCATTTTATTTCTGAGCTTATGACTTACTGTTTCAAGCGGCCATGACTAGTAGATCTCTTAAGCAAATTAAGTCCAATTAGCTGATGTCTAAATTAGAATCTTCTCCCTCCTCAGCTCCATTTGCAGTAATTTTTAGCACAAGAGCAATAACAGTTACACACACTTTCCTAATTATAGATAATGATCTTTATAAAGAGCTGCTAGAATATGCTAAGCATCTTAGCATAAACATACTCATTCATTCCTACAGGAAGATTATGGTAAAGCCTAGTGATTGCGGCACAGAGTATCCCCGTGGAAGCTCAGTACAAAATACTGTGTTAGTCAAATGACCTATATCCTCCCTTTCTTACATCCCATCAACTGCAGGTGATCATTCCCAGGTCAGAGAGAAGATCTCAGTCCTTCCCTCACGCCAACAGTTTTGTGGAAAGCATCTTTTATTGCTTCTGATTTGTGACACTGTCTCTTACTGCTGCCATGAGGCAGGCCAGTTTGAAGATCCTATTTTGTCCCAGACCCCACACTGCTCACACTGTTAGATAAAAATTAACGACTGAATTCTTCTACTAGGGCAGATTAAAGTCACCACTTGTCACAAAAGGGCCAAATTTCTACAGTATGATTGGGACAGTCAACATAATAGACCTCCATTTCTCTCTACTACTACTCCTTCCCTTCCTTAATCTTTGTAGTCTGATTCTGATGTCACATAAAAATAATATATGAAGAAATCTTTTGGCACCAAATGATTGTGGATGAAACTATAGCTGCACTGTATCCCATACACTGAAATTTAACCTGCACATTATAGATTTTTCCTCACTGAAGTGTTCTTTCTACTAGGTACAGTTCAAAGAAAGAGATCTCCTATCCACTTGTAAAACAGAAGCTTGAGCCCAAATGTGGCACTTGTGGACTTGTGGAAGGCTATGGTTACATGAGGAAAAGCCCTACCTCCAAGCAGCTCTTGTCCCAACAGTGATCAAGGCACAGCCCTATATCCCTGTGATGTCCAGGACCCCTCAGCTACTGCTGCTCTCCAACCCACAGCAACCCTGCAGGTAAAGCAAAAGACTCCTCAGCAATAGTAAGCTTTCCAGATAACTTCAGGGAGCTGGAAAGGGAGAGGATAAATACATTATAAATACAGATTCCCCAACACCTTGGCAGTGGAGCAACATCAAGATCATGCCTTTGCCTCTCCCGACATTGCATCCCAGGAGCTCGGGAGCAAATGCTGCTGATTGCTAAGATGGTCTGTGCCACACTTTCCAGCCCTCCCTGCATGACAAGACCAGTTTCATCTCACTGGAAAGACAACATCTCCTCCTGCCACCATGAACTCCCATTGTCACGTCTCTGAAAAACATATATGCTGCTAACAGAGAGCTAAAAGGAACTGAAACACAGCTCCTGTGTGAGCAGGAGCAGCTGCTGAGGTCCTGGGATAGTCCTTTGTGAGGTTTTGATGCACCCAGATCTTAACATGCTGTCTAGAGCACACACACATTTTTATGTCTGAGGACCACATCTGCAAGATCTAGGGAAGCAGGCAGAGCAGCAAGTGCATTTCCTCCCCTTGCTGCCAGTAGGCCTGAAAAACCACAAATCATGGGGCTGGGAGGGACTGTGGGAGCAACCTCTTCACCAGAAAGTGGTCTAGCATCTGCACCTGACACAAGGGCCTACCACAAAAGATTGTACTACTCAAAAAGTTTTGCCAGAGTGGTCTGTGCTCTTGTAGCTTTGATACCACTGGACTCACCTCCTTAAGAAATTATTCCTGCTTTGTATCCCAATGAAATAACAAAAGAGAAGAAGCCTAGTGCAGATCTTGGTTCACAGTTCTGTGCTCCCATTCAACAAACTGCCAGCAGCTGCCTCAGGGTTTTATGCAATGAGGGTATGACAGCAGCCTGCAGCAGAAAATTTTGCTACCCTCATCATCTAGTAGAAAGAGAAATTCCTGCACAGGACCTTGTGAGAAGCACCACGTGGGACACTTAAAAGATGTGTTTCCATGAGTTGTTGAGAACATAAATAACCCACTTGTGTCAGGAGAAATACGCAAGGAAAGCACCTTTGCTGCTGTCAGGAACAAGAAGAGATGCAGCAATAACAGAAAATTAGTAAATGACCCCATTAAGGCCTCAGTTGTTCAATGCTGCTAAATTATAAGGTCAACTCCGAGAACAGCATAATGCTGAAACAAAACTGCTTTGAGAGGCCAAACCCATGCTTGGGAGAAGCAGTAGAGATGAGGGTCTTACAAAAGAAGTATGTTTGGTGAAGGACCTGCTTCTACGTGTGGTACTCCGTCTGTGTGAATATCAGCTCCTATGCCAACTCGTATGACAAGTCACTGTGCAAAACCTTTCGTAACATAGAGGTGAGGTTGCAAGACTGCTAACCTCACCATCACAAACCTCAACACTGTGGGTAAACCCATCTCGTGGCTGTTCCTTGCAGCCTACAGCCAGACCTTCCCCACCATCTCTGTACAAAGCAACCGTGCAATGTGTTTTAGGAAACTCACACTAATAGTGTGCAGAACGGATGAGCGTGTAGCCGGTGTGCTGGGTTATGAAGACTTCCTGCCTCTTACCCAGGAAGGGCATGGTCTGCAGGTGTCATCTGGGGTGAAAAATAAAGTGCAGTGACTTATTCCTAGTTACTGCTTTGACTTTCAAGGTTTGCACTGAGAGAAACCTTGTGTTTATATGGAAATATAAATGTCTAGAGTAGATGCGATAGTAGGGAAAAGAAGTACCATACTATTTTGGGCAGACAGAGTGCAATTGCAGCTACACATACACAAAACTCCACTACTTGCAGTGATAGAAGAATGGACAGGCCTGTTTCCAGCACTTGAAGATGTGTCTGCAGTGCCTTTGCTGATCAAAAAGTAGAGATCCCACAATTCAGGGAGAGTTTCCAGCTAAGCCATCTGCACCATAGCAGCTCTGTTAGAATCACCCAAGAACAGCCTCAGCTGGGTGGATTTAACTGTCAAGAAAACAGGCATTTCCTGCTGGTATGAGCAACAGCACTAACTCTTTCCTGCTCAGAAATTTTTTTGTCCCATTTTACTTATTAAGAAATTAAGAAAAAGAAAAGGGCTGTGACTCACCTGGCCTAGAGTCAGGCCTAGGACTCATCTGCATTGGTGAAGAGATTGTACTATCTGTTCCTGATTCAAGACTTTCTCTTCAAAGCAACACACCAGCAGAATCAATATTAATAGCATCAGTCCGGAGCTATTCTCTGGTGAGTGCACACAGATGCACATTTTTCAGTACCTGAAACTGCAGATTTTCTCCCAAATGAGCTCTGAAAAGTGATCTGAAATACTCAATCAAATACAATCTTGATTAAATGAAGCTTTTCATAAAATAGTTCCTTTGCATAACTAGGAAATGTGAAGGGCATGTTCTCTTCTGTGTACACAGGCCTCCTGCTGCACAGGTCCAATAGGCTTTAACAATCCCACTGTTGAAAACTACTTGCCATAGACCTAATCTGGAACAATAATTCCAGCAACTTCCTTGAATAGTTTCATCTCATTTATTACAAAGCTCATTCTTTACTTTCAATTGCTAATCTCTTTTTCTTCAGCTAGTCCTACACTTTGCAGAAAAGATGGTGTGCCTAATTTATGTTATTACTGCAAGCATTTATTAAAATGGTGCTTTAAGGATATCAAGGCACAGTGGGTCAGGTTTCCACTTCCAAGGCCAGGGCTGCAGAGCACAATAACATCTGTTTTACTAAGCAAAATCTAAGCTAGCAAGATGACCTGGAAGCATTGTGAATGGGCATGAGGCATTTTCTTTCTCTTATCCTGCCTTTTTCAAAAGAAAAGCAAACCCAACATGCTCTTCTAACTAGCTGAAAGAATAAGGAAGTTGTTCTATAGTGGGACACATCAAGGGGCACCATATTTCACCAAGGGACAGCAGAGAATTTGACTTGATTACAACATTATCAGTGGACAGGACAAAATCCTTTTATCTGCTTCTAAGCACAGTTTTCATCTCTCTTAGACAATGGATTAAAAGGAAGTAAAGAAGCAGAACCCACAGTGATTTACAGACTGATGATGATATCAAATGCCATTGTTCAGAGCAAGAAGGTCTCCCTGGCTGTGCTGAACTTTCCTGTTATGATGCGCCCAGCACCCTTCAGGCCTCATTCCCTGGTGACAACCTATTTACCCAGTCTCTGGAGATTCCTCAGACAGGCAATGAGAAGCAAAATGAGCATTTCTTTTGCTACACTAAGTGGGAAAGTTTGCAAGCACTGTTCTCTCATTTTATGCTCTCAGGTCATGTCTGCCCTCACACAGGCATGTCCAACAGAGAGGTAGAGCCAAGAAAGACCACACAAAGCTGTGCAGCATACTGCACAGTGACGCATGAATATCTTGTAGCCCTGGAACTCCATTGCCTTCAGGCCTACACAAAGTATCTTTAGCACAAGGAAAACAGGATCATGGCGGACCTACATTTTGAATATTGTGGCATATTTTGGCCCCATCATTTCAAAAAGTATATAGCAGAATTGAAAAGAGTAGAGTGAAGGACCGATACAAACTCAAAAACTTGAAGCTACTTCTGTGTAAGCAATAGTCAAGGATACAAAAACACTTCAGTTCAGAAATTATTTGGATTTGTGTGAAACAGGACATCCTTGTCTCTAGACTGGAGAGACATGGATTTGACAGATCAACCACTCAGTGGATAAGGAATTGGCTTGATGGTTGCACTCCATAGTTGCGGTCAAAGGTGCAATATTCAGGCAGAGGCCAGTCATGAGTGTCATTCCTCTACGGTCGGTACCAGGACCAGCGCTGTTTAACGTCTTTGTTGGCAACATGGACAGTGGGATGGAGTGCACCCTCAGAAAGTTTGCAGGTGAAACTGAGCTGTGTGGTGTGGTGTGGTTGATGTGCTGGAGGGAAAGGATGCTACCCAGAGGGAGCTGGGCAGGCTTGAGAGGTGGACCTGTGTGAACCTCATGAAGTTCAATAAGGCCAAGTGCAAGGTCCTGCACCTGGGATGGGGCAATCCTAAGCACAAATACAGGCTGGGTGAAGAATGATTTGAGATCAGACCTGAAGAGAAGGACATGGGGTTGTTGGTTGGTGAGAAACTCAACATAAGCTGACAGTATGAACTTGCAGCCCATAAAACCAACCATACCCTGGGTTGCATCAAAAGCATTGTGGCCAACAGGTCAAGGGAGGTGATTCTGCCTCTCTACGCTGTTCTCATGAGACCCCACCTGGAGTACTGCAACCATATCTGGGGCTCCCAACATAAAAACATGGACCTGTTGGAGGAAGTCCAGAAGAAGACCATGAAGATGATCAGAGGGATGGAACACCTCTCTTGTGAAAACAGGCTGAAAGAGTTTGGGCTGTTCAGCCTGGAGAAGAGCAAGTTCCAAGGAGACCTTGGAGTAGCCCTCCAGCACCTGAAGAAGAGCTAGAAGGCTGGAGAGGGACTTTTTACAAGGGCATGCAGTGATAGAACAAGGGGTAATGGAACTGACTGAGGCTGGGTTTAGATTAGATATTAGGAAGAAATTCTTTACTGTGAGGGTGGTGAGACACTGGCACAGGTTGCCCAGTGAAGGTGTGGATGCCCTGTCCCTGGAAGTGTTCAAGGCTACATTAGATGGGACTGTGAGAACCTGGTGAAGTGGAAGGTGTCTCTGCTCGTGGCAAGGGTGGGTTAGAACCACATGACCTTTAAGGTCCCTTCCAAGCCAAGCCATCCTGTGATTCTATGAAAAACAGGGACTGAGGGGGAACATGACATTACATATATATCGAATATGCATGTATCAAATACATGTATCAAATGTGTACATGTGTATCAAATACACATGTATACAATACATACATGTATCAAATACACATGTATCAAATACAGGTATTAAATACACATGTATCATATCTTGAGAGATATGGAGGAAACGGGAAACTTTTCTACCTTTGTCTCCTCATATGCAAAGAATTAGGGAGCATTTTATAAAATTAGCAGATGGCAGATTCCAAACAAATGAAAAGACACATTTCACACAAAGTCCAGCTGTGCTCCTCACAACTGACTACTGTGTATGTTAAACAGTTTAAAAAGCAATCCTACAAGTTCACAAAATTTGTGAAAACTTTGAGAGCCTGGGAAAAAGAAATAATCTATTGACAGATATTAAACACAAGGCAATACCCCTTCCTCCCAACTGAGGAAGTGCCTAGAAGGATAACTCTTGGAAGTCGGGTAAAATTTCCCAGAAAAAGGTGTCCACTTTCCCTTTGTAGCCTCATCCTTAGGTACCCACTGAGGAGGGGAGAGGAGGAAAGGGGAGGGGAGCATGTTGACAGACTGCATCCGTTCCTAAAGTTTTCCATTTAATTACTAATTGTCTTGATGCGTAAACCTTATGTATTACCTTACATGTAAGATTTAGTTTTGCACCTGCTTGCAAAGCCTGTTTCCATTAGATGTTGCTTCCCTCTGAGGTGCTGAGCTTCATCCACTTTCATCCACTTAGGAGCTGAGCTGCGTTTCACAATGAGAATGAGCTGGAGGTGATGTCAACTGCATAAACATCAGGAAGAGTGTGTTTTCTCTCCAGCACAAATCACTTCACTTGACTGGGTCTCTGTCAGCCTCATTTATAGAGGTGAATATATTTACCCTCTTTGGAAATCTACAAACACAAAAGCATGAGGTAAGTGTTAAGTATTAGCTGCGGGATGGTAACACTACAAAGAGACATTGCCACCAGCTGCAACTTCCTTTAGCAATAAGTAAAAGAATTGCTGTGAGTAGAGAAGGAAAATAAAATTCCTTCTTATTCTACTCACCTAAAGTATAATTGTAAATCATCCTTGACCAGATGACATGAGAGGAAGAAATGCTGTTTCTAAACTTGCTTAGAAATCAGTGTCACTAGCACCAAAGGTTCCAAACAGGGACAGTAAAACTACAGTCCTTGCCATGCATACTAGCAATGACAGATGACAGATAATGTAGCTAAACAGCTTCTATTCTGCAAATTAAATGCAAGTGTTCTCAAAGGGATGTGTTTGTATTCATTTGTATTCACTCAACGAACAGCCACAGGGCAAATGATTACTGAGCGTACACAGCAGAAAAATTATCTTTCTTTGCAGGTAGGTGATTTAAACTATAGACCCTGCACTGCTACTAGAAGGTGCACATCCTAAGACCTGTAGCCTTCTGTCCATTTATGCCAATGGGAAGTCTATCCAATTACAATCAATGTACACATCATTGTTCAAGTCTCTGTAAAACACACACACATACCACAGGTTGGAGGAAATCACAAGTGAGCCATTATAATGATTAAGTAACCGAGCAACCTCCTGAGAAGTTCCAAGTAATTTAGTTTTCCCTGGGGCCACACTGCTAAGTCCATAGAGAGAGCAGTGCAGCAAGACAGTGAGGAGCTGGCTGGGAGGGCAGCCATCCTGCAGCTCTGCTTGTGCGTGCAAACAGCGTTTCTTGAACATTCACCTCCTTAACCACTCATCCACCAAGTACACTTTTCAAAGCTACAACTATGTTACATGCTTCTAGCAAAAACACAGCTGACATATGATGAAATTTTAAAGAATTTCATTTGCTGTCTGACTACAGTTCTTGACTGGCCCCACATCACTTCTCTTGGCAACTTCGTACAAAGACAATTTTTCTTTGGCCAGTTTCTGTAAATAAGAACTGGGGGAGTGAGCACTTGGATGGCAGATCCTAGGTCTGCCAACTTTCTTCCTTTAGAACACTGATTTTCAAGAAACAGGGAACATTCTGCTGAAACAAAGAGAGACACTGACTTCATTATATTTAAAGTACTTATTAGTCCAGTCTAGGTGATTTAGAAATGAAATCTTAGAGATTGGTTGCAATTTAGCTAGGAGCAACTCCACAGGAGAGGCACATGGAAATGAACATCCAGAAAAACCCGGCTTAGCATCTGGAAGTGCCTACACTGCTGTGGTCCTCTGAAACAAACCCATAAAGTGTGGGCACGCAAGTGGCACTACTCCATGTACACAGAAATAACTGCACAAGACCTACACACAGACCTATTAGACAATTTCAAATGTCTCTACAACACAGAGAAGTATCTAAAAGGCTGGAAGGAAATGGGCATCCATGCACAGGAGGTGTTCCCTGCTCAGTGAAATCAGGTCCCTGGAACCATCATCTCCAACACGCAAATGCATCTTCAGGTGCTAGATACTTCTGCAACTCCAATCCAAAACAAGCTTCAGTCACTGGGGAATCTCCACAAGTGCTGTCCTCATCTTCATCTGCAAAATAATCAGGTTCTGGTCACCCTTCTTTTGAGGGTCACATGTTCTCAAAAATATCTCTAAACTTGCCAGAATATAGCAACAGCCCTGTAATTTACCTCACATTACATGGAAAAATATCAACGAAATAGCAAAACCTTATGACTTTAACCACAGACCGTCAATTACTGTTCAGAAGCAATGAAGTCTTAACCAAAGGTGATAAGTGTCACTTTGTCATTTTTCTAAATGAGACAGAAGTGAAAACCAAAATTTGAAACTAATACAGTTTTCCATCTATTTCATGAAAGAAAACAAATATTTGGCTATGAAAGTAGATTTGCTCTTTCAAAAAAAGACCTGAATGGCATTTTTTGTTATATTAATGTTAGTCCATCACCATCATCACTGAAGTCAATGGCATGGGGAAACAGCAGATGATTTTGGTAGAGCAAGGTTAAACTAGTGTTACCTGTCTTTAAAGACCCAGACCCTGCCCAGAAGGTCCTCCACATGCACAGGTTGTGAAAAATCAGGGCCCAAATAACAGAACTTCAAGTGAGAAGGAAGTAGGTAAAGAAGAGACTGTAGTGAGTTTTGATGAAAGGGGAACTATCAGTCTGCAGAGAGGCTACTAATAGAAATATTCAGAGAGCAGCCTTGGCTCCATTTTCTTTAATGTTTTTGCTAGTGAACATGACATGCAAAGTGAGTATGCTGCTGGTATTTGCTCATAGCATAAAGAAGACAGGTCCCATTTTTGTAGGAGAGGTTTCCAAAGCCAAGAACTGGAGGATCAAGGTAACTGGAGACAGAAAAATGGGATGAAATTCAAAGCTACTCAACAAATGATCACGTATTTGTGGAGTAATGGTGAGAACTGCTACCATAAGCTCAGAGCTCATTAAATGGAGATGACTGAGGAGGAGAAGAAGCAGGGAGCATTAGGTAATTATAGGATGACTTAAGCTACCAGGTGATGCAACTATGAGAAAAAGCAAATGTGATCCTACAATATGTCAGCCAAGATATTTCCAGAGAAGACACATAGTGGTTGTCATGACATAAAGCAGTGGTGCAGCATGGAATGGTAATAACATACAAATGGCTGTACTAATTCAGATCAAGAGTCCTCTTAGCCCACTACCATTTCTTCAGCTGTGGCCAGAGTAAGAACAGGAAGAATAAGAATAGGACAAGCACATTTAAGACTTCCTTCTGATACTCTCACAGCCTTGAAACGTTTTCAGCTCAGGGGATTTCCTTCGTTAGGAGGGTGGTTTGACTATTAAGCAACCCACAATGGTTTTTTCTTCCAAATTATTTTCAATCTACTTGTGAGCCAGTGTAAATTACTTGAATATACTGTGTCCTTCTGCAAGGACTTCCTCACATTTACCGCTTATCACATGGAGAATTACTCCCTTACTTTTCCTTTTGACCTTAGTTCCAAAGTTTCATAATGTGCCCACTAATTCTTGTTCAGGACGAAACAACGAAAAGTCAATCCCCATCAACCTTTTCCCAAATTTTGTAATCTTCTATCGTATGTTCCCAAGTGGGCTCTCTTCCAGGCCAAACAGGTCCCATGTCTTCAGTCAGTCCATACCCCTGATCATTCCCGCTGCCCTACTCTCAGTTTAAATAGACCGTTTCTGAGCTAAGGAGAGCAGGACAGATTTCAGTAGTGTCATAAAGATGTTATGTTCTCTTTCTGCTCCTAATAGTTCCTATATTTGATATGGATGGGGATTTGTCTTTTGCTTTCTGATGAGTATAAATCTAATGTTTGTATGTCTAATCCACTCATCCATGCCCAAGAAATGTTAGCTTCACCTTGAAGAGGAACGGAAGTACAAAATCAAGCTAAGATAATGAGTGACATGAAGATTTCATCATATGTGTTGAGTTAAAAAGAAAAGTTATGACTCCTCTCTGTATATATCACTGAAAGTACCAGGCAAGGAGCAGAGTTATTGGGAATGAAAGGCAGTGTTAGGACAAAGATGTAAACTGGGTTTAGATGTAAATGAAGCTTGGATATAGTCAGATTGGTGATTAGAACAGAGCCTGGAGACTGGGAGACTCTGGAACAGCCTCTCAACAGAAAAGGGTGTAAAAAATTAAATTAGTTACAGGATGGGGCAGAGTCAGTTTGTGAAAGGATGGTTACCTACAGTACCGGGAGATTCATAACACAGGAAGGCCCCACCTAGGTATGCATTTAATAACATAGGAGGTACTTCACACCAGCTCTCTTTATGGTTGTGTTTAGGCCTTCCCAAGGACAATGCTGCTTGCTTGCCTTGTAGGACAGAGTACAATTCTTTGCACGTAGATATCCAGAGATCTACTGAAAGCATTCACAAAGAAGTAAAGGTAGAAAAAGGCCGTAGAGCTTGCTGCTGGTTAGGGTTACAAACCATTACAAGACAAAGAATTAGCATGGGAAGATTCATGAGAGTAAGAAACCTACATTAATCCTACTGCAGAGCAATGTGGTGGGAGGAGCAGGCTACATAATCCCTAACTATTTAAATAATACAGTACTTATTAAAGAGTTAAATCATTTAAGCAATTATTTATGGATTGACTAATCCCCTCATTTATTGTTCCTTGTATAGACAATCTCAGAGTAACCATTACTTCAAATACCCGAGTTTATAATAGGTCAGGTGACAGGAGTGTGTAAGTAGGTACTGGATGGACAAAGAAACTGATTTGGTTTGGGATAAGGGGCTTTTTGGTAGAGTTTGGTTTTTTGGGGTTTTTTGGGGGATTGGTTGGTTGGTTGGTTGGTTTTTTTTTTTTACCAACCTCAGCATTTATAAAACCTCAGACTACTACCACATTAAAGAGAAAAAAAAAAAAGACAGTTGCCAGATGTCTTCAGGATCATTGTTTTCCTTATCACTTGATATATGATTAAAACACTAGAGGATACATGCTGGAAAGCTAACTAGTTGAAGGCATTATTGTATACACTGGAATAAAACAGGCACATTTCAGAGAAGTGTAAAGCAACTTTAAGACATTTATTTCTCTTGGGAAGTCAGAAAACTTGGAGGATCATTTCCGTATGCTCAAAGAGATCCTGTCTCATGGGCAAGAAGATTAAAAGTCTTCCTTACTAAATTACCAGTAGAGATGGCAACCCCGATTCAAAAGTGTGAGATTAGTCCTGTAAAACTCTCTTTACCTCAGCTGTCAAACAACTGCTCTTTAATGTCAAAAGATTCAGCCTAGTGACATTGGTTGTAATGGGTCATAATGCTATGTTTTCGTGCCAAAGTCACCCAGGCAAAACTAGCGACTAGAAGGACAAAGATTTAGAGCTGATAGATCTGGTTAAATAAACTTAAACATGAAAATATGAAATGTGAAAAAATAATGTCACTTTTCTATAAGGTACTTGGAAAAAAAGCATGTAAAGGTTGTTGAAAATGATTTATTTCATTACTTGGTGTATATATAGGCAGTGCACAAATTATTCTTTTCTCAACAAAAATATACATTGCCTCTCCTAGAAACACACAAATGTGAGTCTAATGATTGCCCTCTCTATTGTTCTTTAAAGAGTAGAGGAGGGGTGTATCACAAAAGCAGCTGCAGAATTTTGGAGGTAAATATTCACTTCATCCAGCTATTGACACCTCACAAAGAAGCTCCAGCTTGCACATGCATAGAGATCAGCAGAGTACAATAAAACCTCTCTAAAACACAGTCCCAGTAAATCAAAATTCTTGAAATCTTGTTTCAAAAACAAACAAACAAACAAAAAAAACCAACCAAACAAAACCAAAACAACAAAACCCCCAAACAAACAAACAAACAAACAAAACACACAAAAAAAAGGGGGGGAGAAAATAAAAAAAAACAAAACCCCTCACAATTTCTGTTCTATTCCCACTGGGATTGTGTCATCTCATCATCAAGAATAACAATAAAATCAATTCATTATGTTTCATTGAAGGCAGCCTCAGGAGACAGATCAAAGAATGAGAGGAAATGAAAGCTGACTGACTTTATCACCTTTGGAGCCAGTCCCAAAGATCTCAAATTAATTTAGATTGGTGGGGCAGTGCATAAAAGCTGGCAAGCCCTTTACCAGTGCAGAGTCTCTATACAAACCAGTGAAGTGCTGTTGTCTCTGGGGTCTTTCAGTAAGCAAAACCTTTTTGTGAGTGCTAAGAACTTTTTCCTTTGGTCATTTCAAGTTTATTATTGGATACAGGGGGAATACTTTCATATTTTCCTCTCGAATTCTGCAGGGAGCCATCTCTCTCTCCTGAAAGACCCAGCTGTGACATTTCTGCGTGAAAAACTAACTGTGAAGGGGGCCGTCGGCCCTTTCTGCTCCCAGCAGCAGCCCTGACTGGCCAGCGACCCTGGGAGAGCATCCCAAGCAGACAATGGAGCCCGCAGGAACTGGGGGCTACCCGCAACAAGGCTTTCTCTCTGCTCGAGAGAGCAAAGCAACTCCCCAAAGCTGCAAGTCACAGGGAGCTTGCCAGGGTTGCTGCAGTGCAAAAACTCTCTGTGGGACACTGTGACCCGAGGGTGCTGCTCACATGGGGAGCAGGGATACCCCTCCACCAACTACAGTAGGCAGCACAAAACCCCAACCTCCCTTCCCTCATTCACAACAGGTCCTGGAGATCCCTCACCCCGCTCTTTATTTTTGTCCCTTTCCTATAAATTTGATTTCAGATGCTTGAGAACAGCCCTCTGAGTACTAGTTTTCCCTCCGGACTTTCCTTGCAATGCCTTATTGTGTTTCATTTTCAAATCAGGTCACTATTTCCTTTTTAGCCTTTGATTTATTACCCAGGCCTTAGACAACTAGACATGAGACTGGCTCTGTGCAACTGCCCTGCCTTATCCCAGGCCAAATTTCACAGCATCTGTGGTACCACATGCCAGAGAGAGAGAGACAGAGAGAAGATCCTGGCAGATACCTTCCCTTCCCTCCCCTCACTTCCTTGGCAAATAGCTGCTTCTTGGAAACACTCAGTTAGTCAGGGGATCCCATTTACTCCAGTGATTCAAAGCAGTGCCATCTGCAGCTGCAGACAGGCGCTACCTTTTTCCCCTCCACTGCCAGCAACTCTCTGAATGGCATGAAAGTATTAAGCATCTCTGACCTGATTTCTTAGCAGCCCGCTACATGGAGTCTAAGCCTACAACGCTGGAGCATCTCCCTCAAAATAAGATGTGCTTGATACCTTAATACCTTCTACATGAGCTAAAGGATGCTTCGAACTGCATGTTTCAGAGAGCCTTCCAGGTAGCTACGCATTCCTCACCATGTGATAGAGCCTCACCACTAAACCCAGGGCCCTATGAAAGGATTCTTTTTCATCTACTCACCAAACATTCAACAAAAGTTGAATTCCTTCATTCAGTCCCAGTTCTACATTCAGTAAGAGGTAAAACCTCATGAAAAAAATGTATTTTATGGAATAGTTCCTGAATTCCAACTTAACTTACCACCTGAGGACTCCCACAAGGAGCCCCACAGAGACTGTACAAAGTTTACATATCCTACTGCATCAGCCAATTTTGAAGGCTCAGCCATGAAAGAAAGCTGCTAAAGAGTTAAGAAAAGATGTATTTGTTGCCATCAAAAATCTTTATTCTTCACAACGAGCTTGAAAACCAACACTTTCTTTTGCTAGTCCCCTCACCATGTTGCCTCACTGGAGAGTAGCTAATATTTGTGGAGGGTCTCCTTGACTGTTATTCCCAAAGTGTAGTGGAAATACATCATGAATAATCCTTGTCATGAGCTGTGTCCTCCCGAAAGAGAAACTCTCTCCTGAGTCCATCTCTTGATCCACAGGCATTCAAATTTATGTGCAAATAAAAAAAATAATATTTGAGACTTTTTTTTTAACTGTCTGACAGCTGTTCCTTGACTTGAATGTGAGGAGGAGTCACTTGTCTCAGAGTAGCTCCTGATGGATATATGCGCATGATCAAAACCACTTCTAAAAGCAAAGAGTACTCAGGCTGCTGGCAAGCTCAGAGGACAGAAGGGAAGAGAGACAGAAGGACTTTTCAGCTGCTTTTCCTGGTGGTCAGCTGAGTGTCAAAGTACAGTGACAGTCTAAAGCAGAGATGCTGTCACTGGCACTTGCCTGCCTTGCCTGTAGATAAATAAAAGGCATCATTTTCCTCTGCAATGAATCTGGCACTTTTCACCAACATTAAATTGATTTAAAACCTTCCAAAGGAAAAGCCTCAATGTTTAATTTCTCTGGCTAGCCTTAGATTCTTGGCCCTACTTTTATTTTCCATAACATCCAGTTTATTTCTTTTGACATTTGTTATCCTTCAAAAATGCTATTGTAATTAGATCATGACACTCTACAACTATCTCCAAACTTAAATATTCCCTTTCAAGACACTTCATGTGTAAATTTCATGAGATTTTGAACAATGTTATCTTGAAAGTACACTGTGTTCAGAGCCAGGGTGAAAGGAAAATAAACTCATAGAAAATAAAAAGCAATTCAAACTTCTGCCCCAAAACTCAAACTCTTTTGATCCTCCAGAATAATTTACTTGATTTTATTTATTTTCCCATTCTTCTTTGCTTCCTCTGTTCAGACTGGGAGGGAAACACTGAAATATGGCATGAAAAAAAATATTTTTTACTGTATTTTCAGCTCAGTAAGGACTGGAAAATTAAAGGGAAAGCAGTGTGACCTGAAAGTAATCTCCATTCATTCACCTCAGGAAAGTTGTCTGACTAAGGGCTGTTATGTAATAAATTATCTGAAATATGGATCTGTCCATTTCAAACTGGTGTGATTCCACAGACTCACCTAAGGTCAGTGGCTGGTACTGCCAAACTCATTCCTCCCCAAATTACTTTGAGTTCAGCCTCACATACTTCAGCATCAAATAGTTCTCTTTTTTCCAGAGTGGCTGTGGCCTAAAACCAGAAGGCTGCTTTCTTTTCCCAATTAAATTAATCTGCTAAGGAAATCTCTTCAAAAGCAAGCAAACTAAATTGGCTATTTTTGAAAGATGAAAGATTCATGGTCAGCCTCTGTTTGTCTCCAAGTGCACACGACTGCTTGGAAGTTTGGCTGGAACCTCTCTCTAACTGCTAGCTATCAGCCTTGAGGGCCCCTTTCCACACTAGCTTTCAGGGGTGCATCCATAAATTTCCCCTTGAGTTTATGTATGGGCCAGAAGCAGGTGCTGGCCTTGACTTGGCAAAGCTGCATGACCAGTCACATAAATACACCTTCAAAACACTGAATACAGTAGCAAACAAATGAACGCAGGGAGAGGAATTTCTGAGCTTCTTTCAGGCCAGGTGAAAGAAGGAAGATGCAGAAAAGAAAAAAAAAAGGCATTCAAGAAAAAATACTGGAACCATGTCCAATAATGTTCCCACTGCCTTTGTATACTACTGGCACCAAATTTCTGCAAACTAGTGACCCACCAAAACAAAGAATGATGTTATGGGTAGGGTTATACAAAGATCCCAAAGCCTCAAGACAAGCAACAGAGTCCTAGAGGTGGTTCCTTTTACCACAGACACATTATGGGATCCAACCACAATAACCAACAGACTACCTGACCTACTTGATCCTGATGCTACACAGCAGCCCACTGTGCTGGACAGGACTCAGATTTTATGTTCATGCTCTGGGTATACAATCTCTACCTAACCTGCTCAAACTGCCATTTAAATCACAGGCTTGCCATGTAGGCTTGATTTCCATGAAGTTTCTGACTACACTCAGGCTCCCAACTCTCCCACCCAACCCTTGGAAACAAACCCACTCCATGACATGGTATCTAGAAATTAGCATTTCTAGAGCCTAGAAGGATACCAAGCACATTTCTTAACATGCTAAGGAGAGAAGAGACCTCTCTTTACCATTGATGTGCTCAGCTTTTAGGAGCCCAAACTGAGCTCCTAAAATTTAAGGCACTTGGCTTTGGAGCAATTGCCACAGAAATCTGGTAATATGGTGATTTGTTTCATGTTGATTGGTAGGTTTCAAAGCAGATGAAGGTACCTTTCTGGCATATTTTGTATGTGAAAAGCGTATTTCTTGGGCCTGCCAAGAAATCCTTCCCCTTCCAAAGCTGACTGCCTTTAACAGCTGGACTTCATTGCCCAGACCATGAGCTGTTCCTCTGAAATTGTTTCTTCTCTCTGTAAAACTTCTTATAGTATATTAAAAAAAATAAAATCCTCAAGCATCTTAAGTAATCAGTTCAGAATCATTAGGATAAATCTGTCACTGAAACCCACAGGCGTTTTGTCTCAAAGGTCAAAAGGAGTGACCATTACTAGGTTCTTCTGAAGGCTTCCCCTTTAAAACCTCTTTGTCATAGTCCAGTCTTGTCCCTAGGAGCAAACACATGGTAATAGCATTAATCCCTTTCTCTGCCAAACAGGTTTGTTTCCTTCCTCCGCTGATATGCAGTACAACTCCCAACATCAATTCACCACTAGAAGGAAAGGTTGTGAATGAGCAGCAGCGTCAGAGGTTTCAGCTCCTCTCACCTTTCAAGGCACTGGGGTACTCTTCAAAACATAGTTCTACACCTCCCAGTTTGAGTGCCATCAGAGAGTATCCTACCTCCTCTCTTACTTTTCCTCTTCTGAAAAAAAACCCAGTTCATACTGGGAGGAAATTCATTCAGGCTTAACACCCTCAGTGTAAAACTTGATAACACTTTGGGTGTTCTACGAACAGATCAGAGGGACTAAAAGTGTACCTTGTACAATTCAACTAAGTGCAATTCAAATTTTAAAAATGTGTGGAAACAATAGAAGTGCAAGGTTCCTGGGATAAAACTGGCCTCTTTCTTCTGCTGTTAAAGGAGTTAAAGGGGTTGTTCTTTCCAATTAACAATGGTAACACACTCAGTGTGTCCTAGGGTCAAAATTCTCCTTCAGTTTCTGCAAGTAGAAGATGGAAAGAATTTCATGAGACATTATCAGAAAGAATTCACAGTGAGATAAACACTTACTTCTTCTATTTGTTTTCATTCAGGCTTGACTTGTCACCAGTAATTATGACAGAGGATGTGATAAATGTCCGCTCAACATTCGTAAGAACAATATGCTTTACCCAAACAAGAGAACAGACAGGAAAAAAAGGCTAATCATAAGCTAATTATTTCTTTCACTAATTGTTACTGTTCTGAGTCACCGTTTCTACGAATTGCCTCACTTTTTTTTTCCTTCAGGAATGAAGCAAAGGAATATTTCAATCTTCCTGTGTTCCTTGCCTTGCATCTTTTTCTTTTAATGATATGTATTTTATTTCTCCTTGTCAAGAGTTTGTTGATGTTCCAAAACCTACATTTGAGTTTTACAGCCTTCAAAAATCTATTTAATGGCCAAGAAAAGTGAAAATACCAAAAAGCTGTGTTTTCTTTCATCCAAAATGTCACTCCTGGGAGCTACACTCTTTTCATGGGCTTGGATGGAGCTTGAATGACAATTTAGACCTTTAATTTAGATGTTTTACTCCTCTTTCACCTGCCACTTTTCCAGGGGTGGAAAAGCTCTTTTGACATAGGATAAGACCTGTTCTTATTTTGGGCCTCTGCTTTGCATTCATACCCTAACAATAGGTGAAACATCTTGAGCAGGCCACTTTCTTACCGTTTCTGAATGAAAAATAAATATGATAGTTTTAAAGTCTTGACACTTCCTGCTTCCAGGAGAATGAAAGTCATACCAACAGCCTTGGAGAGCAGGTGCCATAGGTAGGTGGTGAGGAAAATGACACAGGTTCTGTTGGAAGATTACAATTGTTGAACCAAATGCATTTAGAAAAGTTGACATTTCACTGAGTTGAATATTTCCTTCAGGAACTGTTGTGGTTCTTTCATCAAAGTAACTGTGTAAAATAGCAAAACTGAACAAACATTTTGGGGTCTTGTAATTGCCAAGACAGTTTTACGGACACTGATACTTGCCCTTCTTCTAGGCACATTCTGTGGAGCCTATGTGGACTCTCAAACCCACCACCACGCTGTCCAGAAATGGAACCAGGTATGCTGCTGGACATCTCCAGGGTTTTGTGCTGCTAAGCAGGTTTTCTACGTACCTTATTATTTCTTCTTAAATGACAAAGTCTAGATTCTGCAACTAACTCTATAGCTCCTGTGCTACTGAGGGCTCTCACCTTCTCTTGGCTTCCTAAGAAATGCAGGATTTGCTTTACGGTGGATTCTCAGCAACCCGCTCGATTTACTCCTCAATAAAAATATAGGAAAGTCAGGTCTGTCGTTTACTTAACGTTTGAGAGATGTGAGAGGTTCTGGATAGTCCACAATCTCCGGGGAAAAGAAAAAAAACACCAACCATCAACAAATGAACCGGGGAAAAATTAACATATTAGAAGCTTCACAGACTGACAGTTACATAGCAATTTGGAGTTATTATCAACAACCCTATCACCTTGGAGACTGGCTGACGCTGCACAGAAATATTAGATGGGAAATAAGGTTAACAAAGGGTTTCCTACTGTTGTTCCTAGTTATATAAGCACTTTACACAGCAGTTCTAATTCTGTTGAACTGAGAGAAAGGAAATGGGAGAAGAAAATTTAAACAGGGACCACCGATTAAAATTAGAGGTATCTCATCCTCAAAAGACTCACTTTCCCACCAGAAAATCACAGCTGCAGCCTTAGTTTACCTTGGTTGACTCCTTCAGAGGCAGTCTTTTGATTGCAATTGCTTTAAAGTTCCATGATTTTGCCATTAACCCAAGTTCAATAGCTGTTCTTCAGCAAGGTCTTGATTCTGTGCAGGTAGAAACATGATATGGCAATGCCCTCAAAGACAGGACAAATTGTTTATCCAACAGCTGTGTCAGGCCTGATGCTGAGAGGCAATTGCAAGCCTGACAAGCGGTGCTATTGATGCAATGCTGTCTCAGCACTGCTCATCACAGTGTACATCAAATGTTCCAACTGAATATGAACTCAAGTCTCTTGATAACAGCTGTGTTGTGTTTTGCTTTCCAGCGAGACTCTGATGTGAATCGAGTGAAAGATGAAAATTCCCATTTCTCATACATATATATGCATCAGCACTAATAAAAATATTTCAAGAGATCTAGGAATTCATTTCCAGTTAGACTGTCTTTTCTGCTGTTTTCTCAAAGTACTGTAATGTTGCCATCTTGCACTGAGAAACCCTCAGGTGTTCAGAGATAATACTGCCAAATCCACACTAATATGATTCTCCATGTTCTCACATGCTTGGGAAAAAAAGTTGGTTATTTTGAAGTAGAAGTAGCACAGCATGCCTGCTTAGTGCATCTTTCATCAGGACCCTAAGATGGAGCAAACATTTCCCAGGTCAGAATCCTGTCCAAAGAGAAAATCCTTTCAGTCTTCTCCTCATTTACATGGAGAAGAGCACGTCCAACCTTGGACACTGAACGTTCCTAAGGCACCTGGGCCAAATGGACCTCAAATACCAAGTCTTAAGTTCTGCTCTCACTCAAAGACTCATGGCCATCCTGAGAGTGCTGTTAGCTGCACTCTCAGGGATAAAGATGTTTGCAGAAAATCAGGACAGGGAAAAACAAAACCATATTTGGCCTGTGAAACCTCTGTCATCCCTGGGTGCAGTCGCTGCTGACATGTAGTTTCCCGATCCTTTTTGTTGTATTAGCCTCTCACTTCATTTTACCTTTGGATTGAAAGAAATTTGGAGATGGATCCATCTATTTGTACAGTATAGCATATGCCGGGTAGAGAATTACACACAATAAACTTTCAGATAACATCATTATAACTTAGAATTCATGATACTGCAAGTCTGAAATTTTTTAGCACTTTTACTTCTTTTGAACAGTATAAACCTGCTTTAAAAGAACTGTGACAGAATGGAAATCATGCAGACTGGATAGCACAATGATCTGCCAGTAGCAAGAGAGCTGATAAAATTCAGGCATTCTTGATACAGACCTACAGCAGGTTTGTATTCCTTACCCCTGTCTCAAGCTACATCATGTTCAGCTACCTAGTCCATGCCTCTGCATCCTGGTCTATATTCCAGACCTCCTCCCTCCACTTGACTCCAGTTTTCCTTGTTCAGTCAGTTCCAGCCTCCCCTTCTCTTCAGTCACATACCTGATTCTAGCTGCCTTCCCATCTACCTCCTTCTTTGCTAAATCCTTCATCCACTTAAACTGAATTTATCCCCATTTAACCTTTCAACACTGTTTCTCTTCCCTCTTAGGACCTTTACCTGCTGAGGTCCTTATAAACCTCCCCATTATTGGATAAGACAGCTTTCTCCTCCATGCTACAGGGGCATCAGGAAAAGATCATGTGCTGAAGAGCTGTTCTCCATTTTGTTCTCACTTCCAGCAGCTGCCCACAGCAGTTCAAAACACAGTCACAGGAGTTGCTTTCCAGCCCACCACAGACTCAGATGTTCTGCAGGGGGATGGAGCATGCACATCAAACGAGACCATTAAAAAAATCGCTATAGTGATAATAAATTTTAATTATTTTTTTTTATCTTGAATTCTTCTTTGGGTAAAAAAAAAAAATTTAAAAATCCATTCCGGCATCATTTGCCTGTTATAGTTACCTTATGGCAATATACTGCTTTGAAAATTTCAACCTACATGGTTGAGAACGTGAGCAATAATTAAAAACAGAATATTGAGCTGCTAGACATCACATGATAATAATAATATAATGATAACCAAAGCTACCAGCCCCACCTGTAATCACATCTTTAAAAGAATAGAAATGAACCAGCCATTTCTAACATCTTTGTGTTCATTATTACTACACCTTTATTTTTTTCCCATCTGCCACTCATCTCCAGCTCCTCCCATCCCAGCCTGAGTACATTGTGAAAAGACCAGTCATAGCCTGTGGGCTATGATTGTTTTCTAGGACATGTACACAAAGGATTTCACTACATCTGGCCATTTAATGCTACAGCACATTGTAAAATAACATCATCATATTTTCAAGCAACTGTGTAATGCTCTGCTCTTTCTGAATCAGTCAAGAGTTTCATTATCTAAATCCATGTGAGAACACAGGAAGCTGTGTTTCCCCACCTCCTGAAATATCTGCCGCAGGAAGGAAGGTATATTGTCTTTTTGATGCCCTTGTTTTGCCTGTGAGGTGGTTCTGTGTGCCTGTTTTGCAACAGCACTACAAAAGCAAACCAAATCAAATCTGCTATGGAAATGTCATGTTTGCTAGACACAGTTTGCATCCTTTTAACTCAAGGGTGACTGGATCTTGAGCATATCTTTAACGTTATCAAAACGTCTATGATTTGAGGAGCTCCAAAGTGTGATCATTTGAACTGCAGTGGGAAATGAAAAATATGAAAATTATACCCTGCATTTCAATCACCCCTTGTTTTTGTTTTAAGAGAAGGAAACATACTTCCTGAAAGTCTTTTGCTAAGTCTAGGACAAAAAAAAAATACTTTAATCTTTCCTTTTACTGTGTGAAAAATAATATCTGTGGCAAGGGATGATTTTTATGACCTCTGAAGGCATGAAAGCAGAGCTGAAATAACAATGATTATCCAGACTTCAATCTTCCTCATTCTTTGCCTACACAAATCCTACTCCAGGCACCAGGATTTTGATCTAACTAATAAAAAGTAAAGATATAGAGATTCAGCACAGTGAGGAGAGTAATACGAAGCAAGTGCAAGTCGCTGACATGATAAATCTCAATTCACAAGTGCAAATCATCAAAATATCTCTGTGAAGTTTAATTTCTTGGACTTAAAAGAAGACTAGCTTTATAAGGCTTCAAAATATTTTTCGAAAATTATCCTCTTTTTTCTACTCTCTACTCTTCCCTCCCTATGAACAAGATACATGATTCAGAGAAGCACTTACACATGCATGTACAATGAGACACCATCAAGTCCCGCCATCAAGTCCCGCTATCAAGTCCCACTACTGTCAACTGGGAAATGAATTCGAATTTGCACGACTCTAAACTACCCCTTTGACTGTTTCTCTTGCAGCATTCTGTCCTTACTGACCATCCATGTCCACTCCTTAGGCCTTGACCTGCATATGCTTCAGTTTAGCTGCAGGAATAAACAAAGAGATATAGATAGATAGATAGATAGATAGATAGATAGATAGATAGATAGATAGATAGACAGATAGATAGACAGATTTATTTCTGCAGCTAAACTGCAGTAGGGATGGATATAGAAAATATATAAAATATAAGGCTCACAGGCTACTACTGGCTGCAGAAGCTGTGGGTTTAGACCTGGGAAGAGTGCTACTATTAACTACCACAAATGCAGGCAGAGACAAGCAAACTTTGAGAGAGTTGTCATAAAAGGCTGGCAACTCCCCTTCTGGGAGTCGCTTTGGTCACTAGGGAGTAGCAAGAAGTGCCCAAGAAATAGGACAGAGCAGGTAACTGAGTCCACCAAGGAGATCTCTCCCATGACAAAGTGGGATGTGGTCAGAAAAAAGTCAATAGTCAGGAAGAATCTTTACACAAGGAAAAGGAGCACTGGAGATCCCGAGCCATACTGCAGCCTGCCATACAGATTGGCACTTATTCTTGTGATGAGAACACAAGACAGTTGTAAGCAACAGCTTAGACTTGTGCTCACCAGTAATTCAGGAAATTTCATACCACATTTACTGTTCTCATATTTATTGGTCTAGCAGAGCTGGCATATTCTAGCAAGGCTAGTGGGAAAGCATAATGCCAGAAAAAAAGGTGAAGGGGGGGGTTCTTCTTGGGCTAATAAAAGAATATTTTTAGAAAGGCAAGTTGTTACTTAAATTTACAGGATAACTTTTCCCCCCACTATTCATTAGATTGGATAAACATTTCACGGCAAGAAAATAAAGCCTAGAAATTGACCCAATGGGCTCTGGTGGTCCATACCACTTGTTATTCTCTCTCTCTCAGCTTACAGAGACAACTTGATTTTTTTTTCATTTCACATATCCATCTTCATACACAGTCAACATTGGTCTACTGGTATAAAATAGGGCAAAAAAATCTGAAAGTTTAAAAACAGTGGTTTTGGGTCATGTATATTATTGACTCAGAAATCTTCCCCACAACAATCTATAGTAAGAAAGGAAGAACAAAAAAACCACAAAAGGTTGCTGAATAAGATAGAACATTCATTCAGGACTCCGTAATATATTCTCCCATGGATATAGTTGTACTTTATAATTCGGTTTCTCCACTGTCCAATTATCTACAGACAATTTAGTCTTGGGTGGATTATAATAGGTTCTGCTTCAGTTCAGCCAAGACAGAATCATAGATGGTTGGTACAAGGCCAGCAGCAAAGGAGTAGAAGATTGCAGAAGTATTTTCAGGGTCACTTCTTATTCTGAGCTTCCTACAGTGTGTCCAAGCATATTGTAATTTTAGCTTTTTATATTCAGCACATATCCAGCTATGAGGTAGAAGTTTTTACTTTCCCGCTTAATTCAAATGTCTTTGAGATGTGAATAATCACCAGCTCACCTCTTGTGCAGGGTCCAGATATAGCCTGCCTTCCCACTCTCTGTTCTTCTAACATCACTGTTGCTCTCATTTTTTCAAGATTAAATGCTAAATACAATGCTTTCTACTGACCAGCATATCTGATGTACAATTAAGCATAAGAGCTTAGTTTTGATTATTTTGCTTCAACCTTTTTACTTGAGGAGGACTGGAACTTGAGGAAAAATTCTCTTTAAGTGCTTTTTAAAATTACAAGTCTACACTCCACAGTGTGACCAGTGTTATACTGCATGTGCCTCTGAATATACTGAAAGAGGGATAAACTGAATGCTATGAGACCTCAGTTATTACACTGCATTAATACCACAGGCCTTAACTTCTGTGTGATTCTCACATGCAGCTTCCTGTAATGTTATAAAGTCCCTATTGTCTTGTACAGAACAGAGTCTGGTACTTTCCTCCTTCCTATATCATTGACATTTATAATACCATCAAAAGCTTTGAGGTTTTCTGACAAAAGCTCTCAAACCCTTGCTTCCTGTTCTGATCTACAGGCAGATGTAAAATTCACAACAGAGCAGTATGTGCACGAGCAAGCTCTTGGTTTCAAAAGTGTTTGTGTGTTTTAGGTTTGTTTTTTTTTTTCATTTTGCCTCTCCCAACATGCACTATTGGCTGATACTCTATCTGAAAATCAGCATCAAGGTGGTCTTAAGCCCCTCTGTGAGTGAAGGTAAGCTTTCAAAGTATTATCTGCCAGACATCAACACACACTTCAAAGCAGATTTTTGGAGGCCCTGTACAACCTTTCCATCGCCCGGTTTGCTTTTTCCATCATCTCTTCATCAGAGCTAGAATCTGCTTTGGGGTGTTGATGTGGCAATCAACACTCCACAATGTGAGCTGGAAGAGACCCAGGTGGTACAAGTTCTTACCCCAAGCCCATAGGCTCTCCCTGCTAACCCTCGATCTTTCTGCCAAACCATGGGAGCAGTCCACCTGATTCATGTACACAACACAAGTCCGACTTCAGTGGCTTCACTCTAGACTTGGAGTCCCCAGCTGGGAAGAACATCCTGCTGTGTAGGTGTTCAGGGTGACGAGCTTTAGATCCTGCCAGCAGAGACACGCCTGGATCCTCCCACAGAGAGCACCCAAGCTGTTCACAAATAACTATCCTGGAGAGCAAATGTTCCATTCCATCTACAGGTTTCTCAACATTTCTGAATTTCCTATTGTTCCCAGAGAAGCAACTCCTGGATTATAACCTTGCTTTGTTAGGAGGTAGGAATATGTTGATTACATGGATAATAGAAGTACCTTGGCAATAGCTTCCACCATTTCCTCCCACTAAGCAACTCCATTCCCATCAAAAAATACGCTTAGAAGGATATTTTACATTTAGATAGTCGTGCTGCCTCCAAGATCAATCAGTCAGACAGGTCAATAGGTTTATTCCTTTTTCTGAAAAATCTTTTTAGCCTGATATATCCTCATAACCCAAAGGCACAACTAAAAAGCCAATATCCACAACATCATTAAATCCTTTGCAAAGGATTTAAGTTCAAGACAATAAACTAATATCAATGGGCCAGCAGTCAATGGGCCAGCATAAGCTTGGTTGGTTTCACTATCTAGCTTCTGGCAGCAACTCTGCCCAACTCTGCCAAATTTATTTGAACTGTTTACATTGTAGATGGCCTCTTAATTATGTCTCAAAAAATCTAGCAGCTCATCTTGGTCCACACCTTTTTTTTATAGCAAGCAGCAATGCCTTTCAATGCCCATGAGTGACTGTTCTGTAATAATGAAGCCTGTTTTGCAGGAGAATCTGGGCTGCAAACAGCTAAGGAACACTCAACTCATTCCTCTCAAGAGCTCATCCCCAGGTCGGAGAACAACCCCCAAGCAGCTCTTCTCGGTTCCTGGGCATTTTTTCTTGTGGAGTATTTCATAGCCATGAGGAGTATAGTAGCAGATTCCATCATATCCAGTGATCTGAGAGGTACGTCAGAGAAGAAATTACTGTGCTGTGATCCTTTGCACAAGGGGAGATTGTGGTCAAAGAGGCTGAAAAAGGAGGGCTACTCCCAGTGTGCACAGAAGTCAAGACATCCCATTGCAAGTGGCAAATCTGATGTGCTAGTGAAATACAAAGTGTTCTTACCATGGTCTTAGAGATTATTAAGATCTACAAACTGCAGCTTAAAAACCACTAACTTTAATAATACAGACAGTCCAAAAATTGCTTAAATTTTTGTCAAAACTATTCGTCTTTACGGGTCTGCAGACAACTTTTCTTGCCATCATTACTCATGTTCTAAAGCCTGGTTTCCAGTGTTCCCATCCAACATTTTCAGGTTACCAAAGGAAGAAAATAACACTATAACTCTTAAGCAACAACGTTTGTTGAGTAAGAAAATCAAGATAGACCAAATGCTTATATTTCTGATTCCTTTGTACCACAACTTCTATGTGACTACACTCAGAATATTAGTGCTTTGCTAGGCAAGTAATGAGGCAAGCTGAAGACAGACATGCATCAGGACTTCAAAAACCCTCAGCATTCAGGGATGGAAGAAAACTGGAAAAGAGGAAGAGCATGGACAAATTGTAATATCATATTAGGAGCCCAGGCTAATGGATAAATAAATAGGTCAACTCCATTCTATCACTCTGACACTGAACCTAGTAAAATGATTGACAAAAGGATTGAGAACTATGTAGAATTTTATATAGAAAATGATAATCACCATATATTTATGGAAAATAAATCCTATCAAATTAAATTGGTGTCCTAACATGACAGTTTTTCATACCAGTAATAGGCATGGTAGAACAGCTTAAATATATAAAAAGGATTTTGGTGGGCACTGACATTTGCACCAGAAAGACAGAAGATGAAGAAGTCAATAAAATGTGCAATAAGTTTAATCAAAACTGTATTGACAAAATGTCAATGGCAATAGTCATCAAACAACAGTCTTAAGGGATGCTCCATAGGCAGAGATTCCCCTCAGGCATCCATGACTCTCACTGACCATGGGTCATGATTTGATAGCAAACTTGCGGTGCTGAACTTTGGCCAAAACACAAATGCAATCTTTGGATGTTTGAACAGATCCGTACTAAATCCATTGTGGGAATCATAGGAATAATTCTGTGTCAGTGTACCCATCTTTGATATCAAGAGGAACACTGGAAATCAGAGAGGAACTCAAAGAATGGCTAAAGAGTTTTAAAGATGTGCCTTATGAAGATTCCAGCCAATCACTCTAATTTGTTCCTCAAAAAGATTAAGAGATAAAACTTTATCAGAGAGTAGAAATTCACCCACTCTATCAGAAAACATGAGGACAAGATTCACAGGCTGAAGGCAGAGGTTAGGCAACCAGCACAGTGTCTTCAGCAGGGTTGGTAACTTTGGACTCCATTTATAGTCAACAGACAAAAATAGGGTGTTATGGGGTGCAGTTCATCTACATCTATTTTAGATGCCTAACTTCAGATGAGATACATCATACCCCAAAAGTGCCTATACCTCTTTGCTTACCAGAGAGAGAAACTGGAGTGGAGTGAAATAACTCCTTCTGCAGAGATCTGAAGCTGGGAGTGAGATAACCCACACAGCCTAACAGATTCACTTTTGACAGCACTGGGACCACGTGTCAGTAGTCAGAATAGATTTCCTTTAGCAATGGCATCTAAGTCAGGGTCAAAAGGTGCATTGCTGTTATGACAAGTCCCCTGGCTTGCATTATGCAGGCGGTCAGGCAGTGCTATTGCAGTGTTTCCTTCTGGCCTTCCATCAATCTACACTTGGCTAATTGCTTGAGAGGTGGCTTGAATTCTTCACATGAGCAATTCCATTTATGTAAACCATCAGTCTTTTTTCACTGCATATTGCCAGGTAACAATGGCTATACTATGCAGGCTTAAATAAACATTATGTGTACGCTTGTGTACACCTACATAAATAGATAACACGTGTGTATGTATACAAACAGAATTTTTAGTTTTATGTCTGGATCTTGACCCAGCAACGAGCAAGCTAGAGATACCTGTTCACTACAGTAGACTTGGATCTAGGCTGTTGGTGCCTTTCTGACATTTTCTTTGGTGACCAGCAGGTCAAGGGAGGTGATTCTTGCCCGCTACTCTTCTGTAGTGAGATCCAACCTGGAGTACTACAACCAAGTCTGGGGCCCCCAACAAAAGAAGAACATGGACCTGCTGGAGCAAGTGCAGAGGAGGGCCATGAAGATGATCAGAGGGACAGAGCACCTCTCCTATGAAGACAGACTGAGATAGTTTTGATACCAAGACCCTCAAGATTTAAATAGTGGTTTGAGTCAAACTTTGCAATTTTTTTTAGTTGTTAGACAGTTATGATTAAGGCATTGCATTGTGGACATCGTATACTTGGCTAATCTTTTGTTTTAAGGGAAAGGGAAGGCAATCCCAAGATGAATAAATAGGCTGTCTGGACAAGAGCCACCAGGTGTGAAGTCAGAAGGACTGAGCAGTAACTGGAGAAACTGGCTCATTCAGACAATGGGAGATCGTGACCACCAACTCATTGACCAACTACTCAAAACAGACCCCAGACCCAAATGGAGGGACGAACTGCACATGAGGGCTAATTAGCATGAGAAGCAAGAGATACAACTACGAATAGGGGATTGAGTAATAATAATTAAAAAGTTATGCGATATGTAACCAACGAATGCTGATATGTTTGTTAAAATGTATAAATGGTGTAAAGTTTTGATGATCGGGGAGCCAGCCTTTTGTGGGTTACCACCAGCTCCCTACTTTGCAAAAACTAGGATAAAAAATTGAAATACCTTGCCTCGGTGTGTGAGTCAGCACTGTGCCCCAGGTAATGAACCCATGTTCAGGACAACATTTTGGGCTGTTCAGCCTAGAAAAACTCAGGGAGTCTTACAGCAGACCTTACAGTACCTAAAGGGGGGCTAGAAGGAGGCTGGAGAAGGACTTCTGACAAGGGCATGTAGCAATAGAACAAGGGGGAATGCTTTAAACTGAAAGAGGCTATGTTTGGATTAGATATTAAGAAGAAATTTTTTACTTCTGAAGGTGGTGAGACACTGGCACATGTAGCCCAGAGAAGTTGTGGATGCCCCATCACTGGAAGAGTTCAAGGCCAGGTTGAATGGGGCTCTGAGCAACCTGGTCCAGCGGAAGGTGTCTCTGCCCATGGCAGGGGGTTTAGAACTTTTATATCTTTAAGGTCCTTTCCAACCTAAACCATTCTATAATTCAATGACTCTATGATTCACTAAGCAGAACCCTGCTTTAGCACAGTAGAAGTTTCCATCTAGACACAGTGGTGAAGAGTCACCAGTTTGTCAACATACAGTATAAAAAAAAATAGGCAAGGTTAGTTGATACTGTTGATACAGTTGATACTGATCTTCTGTGAAGCAGTGACCATTTTCCTTAATCCAGAGGGAAATGAGCAACAGCAGAAACATATGAAAGAAGACTATTTAAATTGCTTCACTCAGTAACTAGACATAATGTCTTGCCAGTAGTTCTTCTTGGTTGGTCCATGCTACTGGTAAAAATGGAGATTTTTTAAGAAGATACCTACAAATGCCATCCTAGCATCTCTACTAACAGCATTCATACCTCTCACTTGTTTTTCTGCTCTTCAAGTTCTGCCTTGGTGAGAAGCAGAGGCCAAACGAAAGGCAGGAGTTAGGTAGGCCAGTTCACATCTTGTGTTGCAACTTTGTGGGAGGGAACGCTTTCTCTCCCTATTGTAAATTAAGGAGAATAATTCCCTCATCTCTGTCTGGGGTGGAGCTGCCACAGAATTGCATACCTTTGCTTTCTGAAATCCAGCCAAGGGCTATTATAGTTCCACATGTGACCAAGAAGCAAGCAATCAGCTTAACCTGTCCATGCTAGTTTGGGTCTGGGACTCTCACTGTCCTGACAGCCCTAGGAACAATGATAATAAAGCAATGGGAGAAGAAATAGAAAATGACATGGCTATTTTCAAACTATCAAGTGAAATCTGTCCTTTAGTACAGCACATAGCTCAGTTTTGTCGGGTCACTGTTAAACCAAATAAGAACAGCTGCCTAACAAGAATCCAATCCACTGACAAATGGTCAAGCTAACACACGGAGAGAGGATAGTGTTACTAAGAAAAGTTGCTCAGAGTAGAGGGCGTCTGGTCACTTTCTGTAGTACCAGGTGACCAAAAAACAAAAAAGATTGCAAGATGAGGAGTTTTTCAGGCACTTTTTAAACCATGTTTGTGCTGAGTCCAAAACTCCAAGTTAGCTCAAACACCTGCTGTTTGTGGAACTGTCAGCTCAGTTCCTCAGAAATATTAGGGGATGGCCAAGGGCTCCTCCCGTTTTCCTGTGCAAGGCCCTTGTACACACAGACCCCTTTACAGTGTGCACAACGGTGAGAAGGAAGCTCTAGCCTAAGTAAACAGCCTCTGTAGGAACATTTAGGTGTTCATATGTATTTTCATCTGAAGAACTCAAAATATTTATAAACTGTCATTAACTACCTTCTTAAAATCCCCTGTGAAATAGGTAGGTAGCCCCATGGGTTTGGGGACATGGTATAGAAGCTCTGGAGTAATTTTTTCTTTTATTTTTATTAAATTTTACCAGACCATTTCAGCTAAGTGAGATAGCTAGAAGCTAAACAAATACTGAAGCTGAAACCTTAAAACTGGAACACATTTTTGGATTCAGCAGCTTAAATTTTCCAACAAATGCAGGGTTTTTTTTCCAATGCTGAACATCTCAGACATAAAGACATCAGGCTTAACCTATGCTTAAAGGTCCCTCAGCACCTGATAGACTTCACAGCTGCTGA
Source organism: Neopelma chrysocephalum (assembly GCF_003984885.1). Classification (NCBI taxonomy): domain Eukaryota; kingdom Metazoa; phylum Chordata; class Aves; order Passeriformes; family Pipridae; genus Neopelma; species Neopelma chrysocephalum. The sequence goes on along the minus strand of NW_020897694.1, from coordinate 10,879,090 downwards.
GTTTTATTGCTAGAACCAGACAGTTCAAACTGGGGACATCAGCCAGTTTAATAAAAGCACAGCAAAATATCTCAACAATGACCTATTCCACGTATCATGTGTTATGGGCATGCTCGTGCCTTATCACAAAGTCATGTTTGAACAGAGTGTTGGACTGGAAACAGCAGCTTGCTACACCTGGTTGTGGAGCGCTTGTCAATTACAAGGAGAAGCTGAACTCCCTGGAAGTAAAATCCACTGTATACCAACCACAGGCTCTGAAGGAACTAACACCACTACATAGTCCAAAAACAAAGGAAAGGAATAGGAGAAGGAAAAAGCCTGTCTCCTCCTCCAGACTTTTTTCTTCAAAATAATTATGAGATGAGAGTAAATTTGAGCATTGGAATATGTACATATAGTCTTCTTTTGCACAGATCCATCCATGTCTAAAAGTAAAGGGCCTCCTAGAAATCCTTCTATACTGCAAATTATGCATATGTCGGTTTCTGCTAGTTTCTCTAGGGGCTTAAACCACAAACGAGAGCCACCAGAGAGTGGGAGAGTGGATGGAGAAGACATGTCAATTGTTGAGTTCTCTCATATAAGTGGGAATATGGTGGCTAGCACCATAAATTGGGCTAGACTTCTCAACCAGAACTGAAAGAAGAAGCAGCACTAGGGAATTTTCACACCAGAAGTAAGTTTAGGCCCCAGGTCAGACAGGCCTTTACTGCATTTGTTGGAAAATTTAAGTTGCTAAATCCACAATCATATTCCAGCTTTAAGGTTTCTGTTTCAGCATTTGTTTATCTTCCAGCCAGCTCACTTTCAACTGAAATAGGTTTGTAACGGGATAAAAAGAAGAAATTATTCCAAAGTTTCTACGCCAGAAGCACTGTTTGGAGTTCTGTTAATCAAATGGACCTGGCTTTGCAGAGAAAAAAAATGTAGCTGGTATGAACAAAATAATATTTAAAGCATGGTCCTTCAGGGCTTTCTCAAAAGTGAAAGCTTTCTTGCTTGGCCAGTGCTGTCTGTCACTTGTGTTCATAAGCACAGTCAGTGGTGTAGGTCTCAGCACCTGCCTTTTAGGCTTGATAGTAGTGCCTGGATTTCCCTGGGCCTTGCTTTGGAGGAAATGCTGACCTAGCATAGTTCCATCTCTTAGCTACAGCCGCTAACTCCGTAATTTCTAAGATCTCTTTTCTGGCAAGTTATTTTTTGGCTGAATCAGCTCCCTGAGCCGGTTCCTTGAGCAGCCACCCTGCATGTTCAGCAAAAGGATCGGGACAAGTAGTCAGAGTCTCTGAGTCTCTGCAGTCACTAACATGTGGAGTTGCAAATGGTGTTGGGTTTGGCTGGAGCTGAAAGGTGTGTCTCAGCTATTTGTTTTTGCAGGTGACTGCTGGTTTGCAGAGACAACTAATAGCCCCATCCCAAAACTCAGCCCTTGGTGAGATGAATCCCATTTCCAGTTTCCCTAAAGATGGGCAGAAAACCAGCCCCACATATAGCCTTGGCAACAGGTGTGCATGCATCCACCATTTTCTTGAAGCTGCCTGCCTAGACATCACAAATCCATCTGCTTCAGCTCAATCCTGTGACCAAATAGGTGATAGATTTAGAAGCTGATATAGTAACCAAAGATGTATTTAGCAAAAGCTGAGAACAGATTTGATGTCTTGGAAACAAAGCCCAAGGTATATCCCCGCTTGTAGCCCTAGAGGTTCAGGCAACATTTTGTCTTTTGAAGACTCCTTTCGATTCTGAAAAATCTCCATTTCCATTGCCATCTGCCTCATCTGGATTCCACTGCTACCAAGCTTGCACTGACAATGGCTCTACCTGGTGACAGGCTGTCCCAGTGACTGACAGTGTGTTCATTTTATGGGTCACACCTGGGCAGCCATACAAATTCCATTAACTGCTCCTCCTGGAGCTGAAAGTCCATGGTTCCCAGCAGCCTGGTGGCCTAGTCTAGACCATATGTAGTCTAGACTATTAATTTTATACAGGATTTAAAATACACTCCATAATATTACATACGTATTCATTCAGCTATCAATACCTCCATTAAGCTCATTGCTTTGACTTACTTCATCAGCTTTGGCAGAAAGAGCATACACAGTCACACAGCACAAACTGGCTGAGAAGCTGCCTGGACATGTGACGGAGAACATGCTCCCCAGCAATGTTTGCTGGCTCTGCACCACAGTGACTCTCAGACCAGGTACATCCTGCCCAGCCACTGGATCAAATGACTGGTAACTCCTCCCTGTCTCTCTGCTCTGCACTGAGCAGCAACTGAGTCTTCTCTTTGTCATTTCTTTCTCCACCTGGCCCTCCCCTCTCATCCCCAATCCCCTTTCATTTACCTCCCTTCCTTTTCGCAACTCCTGTCCTCTAGGTTTTCCTTCCCCTTACTTCTTTCTTGCTAAACCCATCAAAAAGACTTGGATCATAATACTGGTTGCCAGCACGCTATTCAATCCATTTTTTGTTTTCCCTTTTCCCACCCTGTTTCCCTTTTCACAACAAAGACCATAGAGGCTGCAAATCAGAGATGACTTCCTGGAGAAGATTTTTCCAACACCCAACCCAACAGGACCCCATTCTGCCATATACAATGCTGATAAATAGGAGTATAAATCTCTTTGAAGAGCAGAGGACCATATAAATGTAATAAAAAACAGGTACCCAGAAGCTTCTTCACCCTCCATTTCCATCATCTGTCAAGGAGTTTGTTTATCTCTATGCTCCACATTATTGGATTTCTTTCAGACTGTGTCTTCTTGAAACCAAATCAATTATTTCTCCACACAAACCCAGTAACTAAGATATGCCTTGTTCAAATGTATAGATGAAAGGTGTTTCAGTATTGTCTATAACCTAAAAGAGCATGAAGGAATAGAGACTATTTTTTTTTATTTAAATTCACTGATCAGAGACATTTTTGCCTTGCCTTTAAAAAAAAAAAGTCAAAATAAGTCATTAAACATGTTCCTATTGGTATATCAGAATCCTTTCTCAACTGAGCAATAAGTAGATAATTTTCAAATACGGTTAATATATCTTAACCTTAAAAAAGTCACACTTAGGAATTCTTAAAACAGTACTACTAAAAAAAATGACAGTCCCCTAGAGAAGTGGGTCATTTTTTCAACAGATAGAAAGCACACCAAGTAAGCACAGATGCTGTTTTCAAATGGTTTCCAGTGTCACTGAAGTTAGAATCTGCTCTTGCAGCTGCTGAGTGCAATTTATTATGTCTGCACCACTAAAGCCTCTAAGAACCTGAACACGCAGAATCACAGATCACCCTCTCTACATCCTGCCTTTGATGAGTGTTTTCCAACTGGGTAAACCAAATCCTTAAAAAAAACCCAGAAAATCATTGCCATTGTGAGCCCCACAAGGACCGCTCCCTTCATGCAGGGAGGGCTCAGGACTCTCAGTGGGTAGCCCACAAGTACTTGCAATGCAGCAGTGACTCACCTAAGCAGAGCAGCCTTCAGAGTTGGGGGCAGCCATGGGCTTGGCAGTGGGCTAGGCAAGCCTTCCTTGGCCAGGGTTCATGTTCTCCCCTTGTGCCGTGGGTAGGAATCGCATTCAGCAATTAGCACAGCAGCCCCAGGAACGCAGAGCGTGCAGGGCTGGCTGAGACCCTATGCCAGCTGGATTTCATCCCCTTGGCTGCCAGAAACAGCTTTGTATCATCACTCAGTTAACTAATGCGCAAAAGGCAACTGTGATGTTGGTATGTAATTGCCTCTTAAATTATGGAATTATGAGGCCTTCCTCAGTCAGATTATGAGGACGCACAGTAACACAGTGAATAAAGGAGTTGTCATGGTCACCTATGTTGTGTGTTCTCTTTACCCAGCCAAAGGTGCAACAAGTCATAACTTCTCCACAAAGTTGCAGTAACTGACCGTGTAAGTACCATCACATCATTGCACACGAGGGAGAAAAAACAAATAAAAAGAAATAGGGAAAAAAAGAAATTAAAGAAAAAAATTAAAAATTAAAAAAAAAAGTTGATACAAATCACCTCCAAATTAAGTTTATTCAGAGGGAGTAGGCTTACATGTTTCACTTTGCATTTGTAATAGCTTCAGAGTGTCTGCACAGCTTTTGGAGTGGGTGGCAGAGAGCTTCCTGAAGTTCTCATAATGACCTTAACACATCTTAATGTTGCAAATGGCTAATGCAGTCAAAACAGGGTTCAGGACAAACTAGGAAACTTTGAGGAGAGACATGGAAGCCTTCAGAACCGGTCATACAAAACTATTCCTTACTACAAATTGTCAGTTGCAAGTTTTTTCAGAAATAGCATTATTTTCATCATTTTTGGAAAGTGCTACACACCTTGAGAACACTGCTAATCAAAGCAGGCAAAAGAAAAGCTGCTAAATAATAGCAGATGCCAATATAAACAGGAAGGAACTCTGAATGCCCAGTTTCGGACATTGCACACATGATTTGGGTGTCACTAAACCATTGCCAAACCTATTACCAACGATAAGGTGGGTGAGAAAAGACAAGGAAGAGAGAATGGATCTGCTTGATAATAAAGCCTAACCAGTGCTTTATAAAATGCATAGTTCTCTATTATCCAATTTGAAATACATTAAAAAGTCCAGGTTTCAGTCAGTTGAGGTACCAAACATTAAGTTAATTTAAACACCTTACAGTTTGCATTTATGGAGGTTTAGATATCTCCATTTTCTTTTAATAGTGGAAATTTAGAGAAAATAACCATGCAGTTTTGAAGAGGAACATACAGAGGTGACAGCTTTCTTAAAAATTCTTTTTGAATGTTTTGAGAAGAGTCAGTGTTGATCAGACTTCACATTTCAAAGCTTCACAGAGGAAGCAGCTTTGGACACAGATCTAAAGAAAGAAAGCGACGTTTGCAATGCATACGGTAGTCTATTAGCATTATATTTTCAACACGTGAGTGAAGTCTGTGATTTCCTGCATGTTAACTGGTGAGCTACAGCATAAATTCACTCTCACATGGTATTTATAGCTGCTGGCATTGAAGACTCAGTTGCAATGTCTACTCACTGTCTCTTCACATGAAGTCCCATAATGGGCTGATTTAAGCTCCAGGCAGGATGAAACTTACCTTTCCTTCTCCTTTAGGTCAGCATTTCTTAATCAGTTACTGTGAGTTAACAAGCCTGGTGTCATTCTGTTAACATCCGAAGGAAAGAGTTCAAAGATCTGGCAAGAAAATGCTGTTTTGTCCTCCACTGGAATTCCATTATACATCATTAAAATATTTAAAAAGCAATAAAACTGTATATTTGACACACATTTCTCTTCTGGCTGACCCTGGCTATCAGCACTGGAGAAGCTCCTACCACTGACACACCATTACTTCTGGACCAGTACTGCTAGGCTCACTGTCCAGTACCACTGTTGAATATCTTTGAAAGGCTTTCACATGCCCACATGGATAACCTTAACCCCTTATGTAATGGTCTGGTTTTTAGGCCTTCCTTGGTGACCAGCTCGAAACCAAGGAAGTGCCTCTGTCTCAGTATTCCCTCCTATTTTTTATGTAAGTAAGGGTATAAATAAGAAAGAAAGGGGGGGTTCTCCCCTCTTCTCTTCCGGTGGACTCGAGAACAGTAGGTCTCTGTGGCTGGTCTCGCTCATCTGGGAGATGAGGCCCTGCAGGGCCTGTTGTTTCTGCTGATCCAGGAGGCGGAGGGTGGTAGGGGCATTTGGCACGATTCTGCTTTCTCAAGGGGGAGTATTAAGATTTTCTTTTGCTACTTCTTTATTGATTGTGTATTCCTGTTTTGGGGGTTTTTTTGGTTTTGTCCCTTTTTACTTTTCCCTTTGAGGGGTGTTTGGGGTTCTCTTTTTATATGTACATAGTATAGTAACTGTATATAACTGTGATATATGTAAATATATATATTTTGCTATAGTTCTGCTATTTCAGGTTTTTCATAGTTTTTTTCCTCTCGCTCTTTGCTGGAGAAGGGGCAGGGCGAAGGAGGCTTTTCACTGGGTCCTGGGGACTTGGCGGGGAGCCAAATCAAAACTAAGACACCTTACCAGCCAAGAAAATAAAAAAAAAGCAGTGCTTTAGTTATGGGTGTGGGAGGAGGCATGGGATTTCTAACACATTGTCTTATCCTTGCCCTGAGCACAGCTTCCATACAGCTGCTACAGAGGAGCTGCTTGGGATGAACAGAGATTTTGTTTCTCCGTGCTCCGTCTTCCTCTGACATATTTCTGCGCATTTTTTTCTGCTCTAAAAGCTTAAAAAATCTTACCGGCTATTTTGCATTTGTTACATCGTAGTTTATTATGGTGAGAACATAATCCCAGTTGATGCCTTCCAGTGAAAGGTATCCGGTAAGACTCCCAACACAATATCCATGATCACTGACAGAGAATTGGAAAGGGACACGTGGATGTTTGAAACCTCTTCATGGACGGATGTCAGGCAACTGTTTCTGATTGTACCTATTCCCAGCATAACTAAGACTGAAGACAACTCTTGTAAGGTCAGATCAAAAGGTCCGCCTACAACAATGTCCAGTCACTGATAGTGGCCAGCAGCGGATGCATAGGAGAAAAGAGCACAAGGGACTGGCCACAAACCGAGTAATCCCTTCCCTGGTATATGCTCCAAGCTTCCAGCAACTGGCCATTTAGAGACCTCCTGAGCTATGGGCCGCATTTGGACCACTGTATTTAATTGGATGGATATATCTTCTATTAATTTTTATAATCTTTTTTTAATCCATTTATACTTTTGGCCTTCACTACATCCCATGGCAATGAGTTTCAAATTTTAATTATGTACTATGTGAAGAAGCACTTCCTCTTGTTTGTTTTAAACCTGCTGCCTGATCATTTCATTGGGTACCTACAATTGTGTCACAAGAAATACTGATTAATCACTTCCTATTCACCTTCTCCACAGCATCCACAATTTTACAAACCCCTATCACCTCACTCATCTATACCTACCCTCCCTCATCCTTTCTCCTATTTAGTCTCTGCTATGAACTCTGCTAGTCCTACTATTATTTCTACTGTGGGTTTTTTTGTCCACAGCTAATTGTGAGCTGAGATCTAGAAGAAATACTTTCAATGATTCCAAGATCTTTCTCATGGTGGTAACACCTCATCCAGAGTTCACTCTTCCCTCCTCCCCTGTGCATTATTCCACATTTTTCAACCCTTAATAATATCTGCTGGTTTATCAGCGTGTCACAAAACATGCTGAAACCCTTCCACAGCTCTTGGCACATCCTGACATTTCACTGTTCTATATAGCTGTGCCCTCAGTGATTTAGGTTATCAACTGCTTTTGCTGATTGTTCAAACTCATTGAACAACACAGGTCCTTGAGGAAAGGTCAGGTTCCCTAGTATGGAAAAGCCAAGTATTACTCACGTTTGGATGATCAACCCTTTAAATAGGTAGGCACCGAGGACTTCCATTATATCCCAATTGTCTGAGGAACCTAAATGAGGAAAATTCTGAAGCAACTGAAAATCCAAACAGGTCACATTGATCACTCATGTTCCCATGCTTGCTGACTTAGACACATTTGTGAAGCACAGCTTCCTCCAGCAGGAACATGGCTGCTGTTTTCCCCTAGTCACTCCACACAGCTACTGAGTCAGTGTCACATGTTCTTTGAAGATATCCCACTTGGAAGTCAAGCACAGCTCCTATGATTGTGCTAGCTCTCCTTTCGAAGACCATCACCATCATCATTTTTTTAACTTAATTTATCTGGTATGAAGTCCTATTTAAGTAACAGATCACCCAGTAGTTATGTTGGAGTCTAGCATATTCAATATCATTATATTATTATTCAATGCTATTTTTGGAGTAAATACTAGCCCCATCTGCCTGGCATTCCTCTCAGTCATCAGCAGACTCTTAGCATTGTGTACCTACCACACCAGGACCACTGAGATGAGGACAACCAGCTGCTCAAAGAATCTGTAGGCAAGAGGGCCATACTTATTTTTTGCTGAAAATAAACTTCCAGACAGATGTGCTTATACTAGCAGCATTTACCTGTGGCAGAACAGGACATGGAAACCCTACTGAGAAAGCCCTCTTCAGAAAGCCTTGCCTTGAAGACCAACAAGGGTGTGAGGGTTAAAGGACACTGAGGCTGGGTGAGACAGGGCCAGTAGAGGAACAATTGAATGGCTCCAAGGCAAGTCCCTTTCCCAGGCCTCCCCTGTCATCCCAGGCTATTTTCAATTCAGAAGCCTCCCAGCAGGAGAGTCACAGCAGAAAAAACTTCCCACCTCAAAGGGCTCCTGGTGTTATCCACTGAGTGAATCAACTTTGGCTTTGGGGCTCATTTAGGTGTTAAATTGAGAGATCTGTTGTTATGGGCTGAGGAAGGAAGAGGCAAAGAACTTCCCTAGCACAGCTCAGCCATTGGCGATAAAAGGAGGGCACAGGGCCTTGCCTAGTCCAACTCTTCTGAGCAGAGTGGAAAGATATTTTAAAAAGAAAATACAAAAAACAAACAGGAACACTCCTCTCAAGTGCTGTAAATTGGTGGGGTGCAGGAGGAAGAGAGGGAGGAGCAGGAAGTGGTAACTTATTTGGACTCCTGAAATGAAACACCAGTTCTCACAGGGTTTCACAGCTCATCACTTGTTTTCACCTGGTCAAAAACACTCAAGCAACAATTCAGGCCCGGATTTTGTGGCATCTGTGGCTGTTACTGGACACTTCAAAATCCAACAGAAAGGAAGCTCTTTTATTTGCTGCTTTAGCCCTTGCCCCCGCGAGGTTCTTTGGCCTTCGAAGCAACCACTTAATGTGCGTCATCATCCCAGAATCTCTCACACATCCTCCCTTTCCAATGCATATACGTTTCTATAACGGGCTTTTCCATTAGCTCTTCTCATTTGGTTGAAGTTGATTGAATATTTCAGAAACAATTTAGAGAATCCTGCCAAACACAATTCCCTGAAAAAATTCTAAAATTCTTGTGCAAGGTCTGGGTAGTTGCCTGCTCAGGTAGTGTCCCTCTAGAGTACTGAGAAGGAAACGTAACCATAGAATCATAGACTAACTTAGGTTGGAAAAGACCTTTCAGACCATTAAGCCCAACCATTAACCCAGCATCGCAAAGTCCACCACTAAACCGTGTCCCTGAATGACTCAGCTACACAACTTTTAAGTACTTCCCAGGATGATGACTCAACCACTTCCCTGGACAGCCTGTTCCAATGCTTGTCAACCCGTTTAGTGAAGAAATTTTTCCTAATAACCAATCTAAACCTTCCCTGGGGCAACTTGAGGCCATTTCCTCTTTCTTCTTGTTACTTAGGAGAAGAGGCTAACATTCACTCATCTTGCATGGAAAGACCTCTTCATTTAAGGGTGGCATGAGCAACTGTAGAGGAGCAGACAGGAAGGATGTAAAATGTTGAGGTTCCAAGTTATGAACAAACTCTTTGTCTGCTTCTTCACTCTACAGCCTATTATACCCATCAGAAGCTTCCTGTAATGCTCCTCCAGTTGTACTGCCCGAAGCCCTCATCCGTTTTCCCATCACCTCAGTGATAAACACCCACACAAGAAGTTTACTTGTAAAAAATACATGCAAAATTTCTGAATGCCCCAGGGTCCAACAGCAAGTAGAAAAATATAAAATAAGATGGGGTGCTGTCCCTGACTCCTCATTTTAGCTATCATATTGGCACATGCCAGAACATTACCCAAAGCAAAACATCACCAGGTAACAAACAGAGATTTGCATGCAATCCAGCAGTGGGCATGACCACAGGCTCTGATCACTGCAAGTTATTCCTTCCAAGGGTCTTCACAAACCACATCTTTGCACACCAGCTGCACAATAAATGGTTGCAAGATCTAATGTCATTTTTAGTTTTAATTGGATTATCAACTGGCATGACATAGTAGTTGATGTTTCTGCACAAAAACATATTTATTATAATGATGTAGAACTCACTCAGAGCACAAGTATGCTTTGAGGTTTCCGTGCTTGATCAGCAGATTCAAATCCCTTGTTGCCAGATTGGCATAAATTGCTAGCCGGTCCCTTCCCAAGAAACAAGCTTTGACTATCTCTCCTGGCAGCAGTAACCAGTCATGTACCAATTAAATGTGCATCCTTTCCAACAACAGCTTCACGAACATCCAAATAGAGTCTCTTTAGATGTTACAACCCTCTCATTCCAGAAGTTAGCCTTTTCAAAATGTCAGGGAAGATATCCTCAGCTTCCCCTAATATGAAAAAACACTTTCAAAATGTGCACTGAAGAAAGAATGGCGAAGCTAAAATAAAGATGGAACTGCAAAGTACAAGTAGAAATTATTTTTTTAGCTATCTTTAAAAAATTCTATTTTTATGTGCAATGTGTTCTTTCATGCTCTTTAGGTCTATCTCTGCTCACTTTAAGATCAAACTGGCTTTTTTGCCAGCAATTCACTTAAAGCCTGCTTTCTGCCACCACTCTCCCTCCCCACCTGCAGGCAAGCAGGAATCTGGGCCTCAAAAGACAACTGTGGCGTGGGTGTTATTGGCTGTCTGTTTTGGCAGCCTCTCATCCTTTCTTCCAGCTCTGTTTTGAAATACAATCTAAATTTAAAAAAAACCAGAAAAATTAGACATTCCTGCTCTCTCTACTCACATCAGCAGTGCTCCCACTGCCACAGTGTAAAGCATGGCTGCCAAAGGAGCGGCACCGTGCAAGTTGGCCTATGTATAACAAATGTTCGACAAAGAAAACACATACTCTGAGAAAAGGTACATACTTCAGGAGGGGCAGAGGAAGGCAAGAGGTGAAAAACAGGGCAAAGAGGGCCAAGAGGGCTTTGTGGACTGCCTTGCTTTAACAGGGGGAGCAGAGGGAAGAGAAAAATCTCGCTCCAGAGCCGACTCTCTCCCACATTTAATAGCATTAGGTTCTAACATGTAATTTGCACTCAAAGACTAATTCTTTCCTGTGGTTTGATGGATGCTAGCATCCCTTTTTTTTCTTCTTTAATAATGTATTACATAACATTCTGATACACTAATTACCATCTCATGTCATAGCAATTTTATTAAGAGCTTATACTTACAAATACCCATTCTGAAAGGATTTCAGGACTTTTTTGTAATTTTCTCTGAACTACTCTTGTTGAAGCATTGGCAACATGGTCTGATGCCACCTAATGCAGCTTCCAGTAACAAATGACACATCTCTACACAAAGATCTCATGAGCCCTAGGAGTTAGGCATGGATTCTTCTTGCGTTTAGTCTCAAAGACTTGTAAACAAGTTACTTTTAGCACACTAGGTTGTGATAGAACACTGGTAACACAGTCCTGTTAAGTTCCTGTACCTGCTACAGTTCCAATTCCAGAAGCAATGACAAAAAAGAAAAATTCCTTTATACCAAGTAATGGAAAATTTGTTAACTATTCTGCAGTTAGTGTTTGCTCATTAATATGTTATCATCTCACCAGGCAAAACTTGGTACCATGAGGTATTTTTCTGTATAAAATTGCTAATGCCATCAGGATTGTCCAAATGGGATCATCATCATTAAAAAGATTACATGGTAAGGAAAGTGGTTACAATAAAGTCTGAGTAGAAGGATTACTAATCACAAGTAGAACACTGGTACAAATCTCATTCTCTGTATACAAGAAAGGACACAAAACCTTTTAAACATAATTTATATACATTTATGGCTTTATACAACAAATTGTCAGGGATTGTTCTCATGTGTCTGTAGAAGTACATCAGGCACTTTTTCTGAAAATATCCACATATGAATTTTAATTTTCAATGTGACTAAGTCAGAGCAGTGAAGCGTTGAAGAGCTGTCACACCACTCACAAATAGAACTAGCAGTATGTACATGCCAATCTTTCATAATATTGCTGGTTTCTGGAACACCTTCAAAAAAGAGGCCAGTTTTAATGTCGAAAAATTTGCTTTTTGCTTGCATAAACCATGCTGCATCTTACATTATGATTACCATAATAATAATAATAATAATGAGAATACCTTATTTAAAATCAGTCATAAATTAAGAATCCTAGCAATTTCATAATGAAAATAGGAATTTCAAATCAGTAAAAAAATAAAAAATACTAACATACATCCAGTGGTTTAACAAGTGCAATTTTTATACTGTTTCATAATTGGTCCAATTTTAACTTCTCAGGGATGCTCTGTTGACTTACGCCAATAATAAGCAATACGATTTTTGCTTATAAGTGTAGGCAAACTGTCAGTTTATCAAAGCAGAGCTTTCCAATTAATGCATCTACTACCTAAACATATATCATATAGCTATATTATGGAAACAATACATCTTTATATTTAAAATATCTGAACAGCTCTATAATACAATAAACTTTTAATAACAGTACAAACCAGAGAAAAGTCAAAAACAAGGCTGCATAGGTAAGATCATCTGCACAACTCACAAACCAATCATTTACAACAATTCTGACAATTACTCCAGAAACTTGGTACTTTTACTGAAAAAGGATTTATTACTAGAGGTCACATAATGTTTGTTTTCAAGGCAGACAACATGCTCCTTCACCAAACTTCACAGTATTCCAGAATTACAATTGCAAAATAATAGAATGGCACCACCAAAAAAAAAAATTGATCACACATCCAAACCTCTGATTACCTACAACTGTTTTCTCACAATAATTAAAAGGGCTTCCTACAGACTGTTGCAATTAAGGAACGGCTACATTTATGTTATTCATAATTATAAAAGGAAATGAATAAAATATATGTTTACTGGAAGTTATACAGTAGCAGTTAATAATAAAAAGGAGGTATATTGTTAAATGTAGCATGTTCAGCTCCATCCCCATAGAGTACTGCTTTCTTTGCATGCAGACGTGAATTTTATGACTACTTTGGCCTATGTGTATCAGCGCCTATTTGGGAGCAAACATTTTTGCACACACAGCAGAAAGAAGGATCTTCAGAAACCTACATGTGAGACTTTCACTTGCTTCACTGCCGGTACTTACCATCACATTTCAGGGACTATGAATTTGATGGTGAAGATCCTACTAGAGATATTTGCCTGTAAAAGCAGGTGGCTTCATTGAGGCTTTGGCACTAAGAACATTTGATTTTGCTCAAAACAAGTTCAAAGACTGATTTCACGCTGGGGGAGATCCTGTATCACAGGACAGCTTAACATTAGCCTCTGGAACTGCTGACAACCATAATAGTATATCTAAAAAAGTAGGACCAGCTGTAATTAGTAGTGATTTAGGCCAACAGGGAGCTAAATGCTAGCACATCAATAAATACATTGCAGAGCCCTAGGAAAGTCATAACAGGGTCATTAAATATATGGCTTGTTACCAAACTTCATTTACTTGGCACATCCTGTTTCTTTCTGCACTATACACCATCACTACAGGGAAGATAAATTTCAATTAGAACGTTTTCCAGTTATGAGCCATTTAGACAAAAGAAAATTCAGTGTAAAAATATTTGATTCTCCCCTTCATAAAAGCCAGCCCTAGCACAAAAGCTGTTCATCCTGTCAGTGCAAAAAAAAGCTTCAAGGATTTCTATAACACAAATGTTGCGTAGCGACCAGTGAAAAGACAAGTGAGGCCTGTTATCCACACATCCATAAAAACTGCATTGTGCAATTACAAAAAATCAGAAGTCATGTATCCCAAGACCCGCTCCTGAAAATGCTCTGGTAGCTGTCAGTGTGCCTACTCCAACAAGAGCAAGTTTTTCCACAGAAACAAGATCTCTCTCATTAATGCTTTCCCCTACCCTAAAGCTCATGCATTTGTATAAGTTTGCCACTTACTTTATCTTTCTTATTAAAAAAAAAAAAAGACAATGTAATGTTTCGTCTTGCAATAAGGCATCATGGAAAATTTAGCCTCCCACTCAAAGGTAGCATTCTTTCCTCTTCAAATGTACTACTTTACAACAGAAACACTGATGAATCCCAAAACTAGTGCTAATTATGACAAATGACAATTTTGTCGTTAATTTTACTACAATTATGAATTTTCCACAAAAAGGTCCTGCTCTTGGGTGCACAAACATTATGAGACCTCCATGAAATAAATATAAATGTGAAGCATTGTACAAGCATTTTAACAATGAATACTTAACGCTTTGTGGTAGTCAGAGTGAAAATGATAATAAAAGCAGATGACATTTCTAAAACTGCATATATAAAACTGATTAAATACTTCCTAAACATAAAGTTGTCTATATTTATACATCACACAACAAAAAAGGGATTGCAAAACAGAAATGTTTTGTATTCAAGATCCTTATTAAGCTTTTTCTTTATTAGCACTCCCAAGTGCTACGGAAATTTATAAAAACATGTACTTAATCCAGTTAAAATACTGTACAAAATTAAGAGATTATGAATGCTGCCAGACCTCAGATTTATTTTTTTTTAAGTTGCCTATGTAACAAAAGTAGATTTTAATTATAAGAAAAATAGCTTGGAAAGTATTCCAAAAATTATCCTAAGCCCAACAATAAAGTCATTAGTCTGACAATGAAATATATTCTTGCATAAATTTACACGAATACAGATAACTTACCAAATGGCATTTAACCTACTGTTTGCCTTGAAAAGTCAGTGAGTTCAGTAGGATCATATTTAACAGGCTATTCTATTCCCATATGAAATGTGTGGCAATTTGGAGTAAAATAATGTAGTTCATACTGCTGCAAGGCAAGTCCACAGTTATCTCAATTCATCAAAACACAGGTAACATCAACAAAGGTTAAACTCACTTAGGGCATGAGATCATCACAGTATTCTTACGAAAGTTTATAAATTTTTCTTGGACCAAAACAGATAGTCTTAGAAAACGATTCTTCTTCTATAGATCATACTGTACAAAACTGAAAGCACGACATGATGTAAGTAAGAGTCTTTGCTGTGATTATATGGTGTAGTGAATTTGGCACTTCAGAGTAATGAAATTTCCAATGGCACAGTTCTTATCTACAGCAGCACATAACCTGCAAACCTTGGGCAAACATCCTGTACAGGAAAACACTCTCTCTGCTGCCAACTCTGACGAAAGGAAGAAAAAAGAAAAAAAAGACCCCCCCCACAAAGTCAGTGCATGCGCACAGCTTTGTCAAGAAAATTAAAAAGAAAGGTGAAGGACATCTTTGTACTGCTTTTCTCAGTTCCTGCTGTCAGACAAGTCTGGAGAATTTAACCATAGCCTAGGAAGAAAGAAAAAACAACAAAAAGAACAAATTAACATTCACACTAGAAGATTAAATCTATTAAAATACGCTCAAACTATATTTAAGATACCTTAAACAGGGGAAAAAAAATTATTCATTACTGGCTAGTTACCAGCAAGTTTTTGTTTAAAACATCAATGACAAAATGTAAGTGCTCCACAAGAAGTAACAGAAGTTGGTACACAACAATCATAATGCACCAGGCAAACCTGATTTTCAAACTAACAAAGAACTGGAAAGTGACTGACTGTTATAGAGGCAGTTCACATGCCAACACAGAAGACCTCCCAGATTTTAAGCATTTTGACATCTTTTTTCCCTTTAGCTCTTTTGCAGATTTATCAGAAAAAGCACAGCTTACCTCCTACTACATCCTAGCCTGACACCCAACTGTGTGTGGTTGTCTTTACGCTGTGCTGAAAACTTTGGTTAGGCAATACACTGTCAAAGTTAAAATCTAATGTTTCTCCATCCATAAGGTCATTACGGATAATCGACTCCATGTCACAATCCAACCGTTCAATTAACATGTCATCCAAGTCACTGGGAAGCTTCTCCTGGTGGAGGGAAACAATTCCCACCCTTCCGTAGCCGTTGCAACTGTTAACGGGGGCATACGGATTCATAGCATTCATCTGCATTGGGTGACTCATAGGCACTTGTAATGAAGTCTTCACTGTTGACAAGCGATTTAGACCTGAAGTGTGTGACATGGTGTTCACTGTGTGTGACAAGGCACGGCCATTAACTGCAGGTGTTGGCTGGTTATGTCCTTGTTGAGGGCGGGCATTAGGGTTCATCATTTTGCTGTGGGGTGGTTGGCTGCCATAAGTTGGCATCACCGAGTTAGTGACCATCAGCACACTTTGGCCCAGCACCCTGCCACCAGCCTGGGAAACACCAGCATCTACTGATGCCAAGATATCATTGTGCGGTGGAGAATCGGAAGTCAGTAACTCCTTCAAAAGTCCAGGATAGTTATATTGGCTCATCGATCCATAGCTTGATTTACTGTCTTGGAGAGTCTGCATAGGAATCTGGGACAAAGAGTTCATGCTAGCTTGAGCATAAGTAAATTTCCTGTAGTCTGGATTTGGTGAACCTATACTTGTGGTTGAGGACGCAAATGAGTAACCCGGTGTTTGCTGCATCAGGGTAGCAGATGAAGACTGGGTTGACACAGTCATTGATGTATTAGGTGACAAGAGATTAAGATTATCCAAAAGATTTTCCATGTTCTCAGAATTACTCATCTCTGAAAGGCTGGGTAGAGTAGAAGTCATTTTGGTGGCTGATGATGGGTATACCACGGAGTGCACATCCCCATCTCCAAGATCATCTTGCTCCGGCAAAATAGGAGAAAGTCTTCCGCTAATTGTACTAGCATTAGAGCTAGTTCTAGGTCGAAATGTACTCCAGTTATCAAAGTCATCGTTACTGTGAGAGCTGGGACTTGCAGGCCACTTTGAGAATTGTGATCCAGGGCTGTCACCATTTCCCTCTTGACCAGACTGAAGGGCTGCTTTTTTCTTGGCAGCTCTGCCTCTGCTCTTGGCAAACTTGCTGTTGTTATCCATGGACGCTGCTCGCCTCCTAGGAGATTTGCCACTCTTTCCTCCTTCAGGATTGAGCATCCACCAGGAACTCTTCCCTGTTCCCTCATTCTGCACTCTGATGAACTTGCTGTGCAGAGACAGGTTGTGACGGATTGAATTCTGAAAAACAGAATAACATGTAAGAAAAAGAGAAAATATGCATCTTTTATGGCATACTAATATTTGCTTTTGTAAACATATTCTCATTTTGTTAGAAACACAACGGTAATCATAAAATAAGAAAACATGCCAGTATGGAAACATCTTTTATCAGCTCACCACCCTGAACTGGCTGAAACAAGCTTACAAAGAGTCGTCATGTCAATTCGTCTGTCATCTGGCCTGATTACATCTGACATTATAAAAAGTCAAATAAAACTGTTCTGAAATAAAAATTCCTCATAAAGGAGACAAAATAAACCAGAAGACCAAGAAGATGACTGAAGATCTCATTATCAGCTTCACCCTAATGAATTGAACCTGACTGCATTTATGGATTTTTTTAATTACTATTTTACACTATGTTCAGGAATGCTAAATCCTGTTCTATGGTCCTTATAATGGATTCTCATCCTGCACATCACTAAATCCTGCAAACCTGCAACATGCAAACTGTGACTATTGCCACTGAGCATTAGTGAGGTTTATATTACCTGTGTTATATGAGAAAATACATATAGAAAACCAGTTGAGGATTAAGTTCTAATTTTTGTAAATAAACATCACAACTTGTCTAAGAAATCATAAGAGAGGAAGGAACGCAAAGAGCACAGACATGTAAACATGAAAACCTCAGTCTTCAAACCATCTTTTTCTTTTTAAATCAACATTTTAAATATGCAAAATTGACTCTTCTAATACCTGAGGGCATCAGATACCTTGTGCCAAGAATGACCAGAGCTTTTTGTTACCTCCTCAGCTATAAGTAATGTTTCACATTTTATTCTTAAATACAAAAAAAAAGAATAAAAAAATAAATAATCCAAAATGGAAACCCACAGGTTGACCTGTTAATAAGAGACTAATCTGTGCTTTACCAGGCTGTAGATGAACATATTTTTCCTCATATAATTTTCTGCTGAGCACATGCAAAAAACATTGTATCAACAGAAAAACTTTCCTATATCTTGACACTGTGCCTAAAAAGGCCACAAGTTCACAGAGTGCTGAAACAGGCAGCCATGGATATTGGTAGAAGGGTGGGACAGTAGCATGGTCTACATGGAGATCCACCTAGATGGTCTGTGCTAGGACAGTGATTCATGCAGAACAAGTACAAGGGAACCACAAAACAACACATGAAATGTAGAAACAAGAAATTAGACCTCAATGGCAGAGAAATCAGTGATTCGCTACTTACCTTCCATCCATAGTAATTTTTAGCAACTTCTCCAAAGAAACTTTTGGGAGAGCCAAAATGGAAAGACTGTGTCTAGAAAGCACTAGAGTAAGGTTGATCTTCACCAAAAGCTCAGTAGACCAATTATGTCAAAACAGTAAATGGCTGCCAGACCTACAAACACCCTGTTCTGTATCTTCTGTTTTCCTATCTATCTATTAACTCCCATCTATCTTCTCCTAAGTTTTTAACCTGACACCCAACACCCATTACAACACCAAACCATGAGGATGATACAGCTCATGGACCTTTGTATGCCTTGTGAGGCAAATCAGAGGATGAGGGACACAGCCACTGCTCTGGTCTCTGGCTGCTTTTGCTGAATTTTCCAGACCAAAGTGCTGGCTATGATAGTAGCATCTTCAAAAATGTCTTCCTACATCTACTTTCTCAAAGATGCATATCTTTCCCCATACATCTGGCTGACAGAAGAAAGGAGCAAAGACCATAAGTAAGCATGCCAGATGAGAACAGTTATCTCATGGGCCCTGGCTCAAATCAGAGACAACAGGTTCAAATTCCCTGCAAGACACATGATATGTTTTGGACCACAGAAAACCAACCACCCAAAGCAGGACTGGCCACCTGCAGAGCTCAACAGCAGCGATTATTCTAAGGTCAAAGATGAAACCTTCAATAGGTGAGGGCAGCAAGGAGGTCTTACAGTCCTGCAACACCTCACAGGCACCAGTGTCTTGTGACTACCCCCCCAAAATGTGCAGCTTCACCCCAAACTGGGACACAAGACATTCCCTGACAGCAGATGATGGCAGAGCATGGCCTCAAGGCTGGCTGTTCAACCAGCACAGCAATGAGTTAAACCATGTACCTAGACTCAGAAGCATTTCCAACTTCTCCTCCAAAGAACCCTCTTTAACAATTTATCCCAGTTAAACAAACACCAGAGACAATTCCCCTTCCCTGGTAGTGTTCAAGGCCAGGCGGGATGGGGCTTGGAGCAACCTGGTCGAGTGGAAAGTGTGCCTGCCCATGATAGGAGAATTTGGAACTAGATGATCTTTCAGGACACCCAAACCACTCTACGACTCCATGATGATTCTATGATTTGAGCGTTTCCTCACTCAATTTCAAAAGGAAGCCATTCTCCTACAAATTATCAAGTAGGACTGAATCTCCTCCCTGCAGGTAACTCTGCACTCAAAATATCATCCTCAATCTAGCAACAGGGTGTTAGGGAAGGCCTTGGAATTTTATTTGCACCAGGTGCAGCTAACACATGGTGAGGGTAAGCCTGAAAATCCATCTTTGGACTTGCCCACAGCCCCAGAGACTGGCTGAGAAGCCTTGTGAGGCTGGCCTGACGCAGCCTGTTGTTTTCACTCAAAGGGCTACAGTCAAATCCCTGGCTGACACAAGTCCAACTCTAGAAATGTCGCAAGAAAGTTGTTCTGCACGGCTGTTGATTAAAAAACCTCCTGTGCCAGTTCATTTTTGTACTGTATTTTGTAAACATACCCAGTTGGCTCAGGATCACTGTTTACTATCAAAATAGGCATATCAAACACACGAAACATCGGGCAGGGAAAACACCGTGATGAGGTTCAGCTCCCTTTGCTCTGCAACACAAGTGTTAAATATTTAAGATGCTATTCCTTAGTCATCAAAAATGTTATAATCTGGTATTATTGTACCGAGGACATTTGAGGTCGCTCTTTGAGTAACAGAGCTGTCTCCTAACTCTGCCAGCAACGAAAAAAATTTTCCTAACAGGAAAAGGTTTGCGGCCCAGAGCTTGTTACATAAATTCCTGTTTTTCACGCAGCCAGCAGGACATTAGAGAAGCTATGATTTACTAACTTGGAAAAAGTGTTGAAGAGGTAAATCTTGTGAAAATATGCACTGCTGTTAATGATGTTGTGTCTACAAATCTTTGCCAGATGTAAACACAACCTGATAAAAAAGTATAGTTTCAGCAGTGGATCTTGGCCGCCAGAGGAACAGCGTGTCTGTCAGTGGCTGGGGCACACGGTGGCACCATCAGCTCCAGCACACTGCAAGATGCCCTCAACCATGACTTTCAGTTGGACTTTGAAGCAAAGTCTCCCAAAACCTGGCCTGAATGACTCCAAAAGCAACCATCTGCATTTTGAGGTGGGTCTCTGCGCAGCAGTGATGCATGACAGATCACACTGAGAACAACCATGCTGGAATTTTATCCAAATCTGGGTCAGGATGGCAGCAGGGCTGCTGCCACCTGTGGAGGGCTTCCTGGGATTGAGTTTCCACCTCTGGGATAAAGTGAACTTACTTCATGCCATACTTCAGCATTCAGACCAGAAACTGCGGATATGCTTATTGTTACTTGCTGATTTAAGATTCCAAATATGCAAAACCAGTATCTGCTACGTGAAACGTGATGAGCCCATACCAGCTAATAAAACTTGTGAAGCCAAGAAAATTATTCCTTGAATCTACACATTTATATCATTCATCTCCATTTACAACATTTCCAACAGCCCTACTGATATCTAATACTGCCTTTAAACCCAATATTAATACTAAAACATGCAAATTAAGTTTAACTTAACTAATTGCTGAAAAAAATTATATCCCTATCACAATTGAAGTTAAGGTATTTATTTACTTTTTTAGTAAATTGTTTTGGATGTTTTACTAAACATCCAAAAACTTTTTTACACTTGAAAACATTGTACTTACTGAAATGAGACCATACAGTCACACTGACCATCTTTCCTTCACACCAGCCCTTGGAGCACCCAAAGGAGAGGGAAGCAGAGCAGTGTTCTGCTGCAGAGCTCCTCTTTAACCCCTCTGCAAACCTCTCAAGCAGGATCTTACTGTGAGGATCTGTGAGTATCTGGGGAGCTTCAAGACCCAACATTGACTTGTAAAAGCACCTGTAAGTGCTCATGGTCTCTCCCACCCTCTCACCCATGGGCATAGGCAGCACCCGTTCATCCACAGTGCCATGATTGCCACCAAAAGGGAGAGTGAAGAATGGATGCATCAGTCAATACACTTTAGAAAAACAAGTGGATTTGCTATCAAGGTGCGTGTGCTGACAGCATTGCAATAAAGCATGCCATGGCATCTCAGAAAGAGATCGAATAGTAGTTAGTAACAAAGGCAGGAGTTGGTCTCCGGAGGCAGATGTAGTCATAACAAACTGGGAGGCCATAGGAGCAATACTGCTTCCATAACACATAGGTCAAGGATTTCTATTAAAATTAAGTCTAATGACTGCCCACTAAGTTTTCATTTAGAAGACATCACAGCAGTCCACTGCTTCCTACACCCCATCCAAGGGGGTAGTCTACAGAAGTTGCCAGTCAGTTTATTTTACCATCAGCTGAAATGACTTCAAATACAGATTGGGTCACAAGACTTGACTGTGGTTCTCAGATCTCTTCAAACAATATCTGAAACAGATTTGGAGGTTGAAGAGAAACTTTCAGGGAACACGATACTCAAGACTGCTTCTGCAGAAGAGGGGAGGCTGCTTATTTATTTATTTCAACTGATAGCTGGAGGATACTGCAATAGGAACATGCTCAGGAAAGAAAGTCAGGGTTGAGGACAGGTAGGAGAGAAGGTCAGAGATCCACCAGCTAACATCATCACTGTTGAGATGTGTTTGCTGTGATCAGTGGTGACTGGCACATGAACCAGCTGTCCTGATGCTGATGTCCTGATATTGACAGCTTACAGCAGGATTCCAAACCAGCAGAATCTCCCCGTGGAGACACCACCAAAGCAAAAGCTTTGCAGCAGAGAAGTGAAGACCTCAGGATTTCCATATGCTATTACAGAAGACACCAGACCTGTCTCTAGGTCTTTGTGTGGGGGCTCTATAGTCAAATGCTAAAATCATACGCTTCTTGGAGCCTCAGTGGCAAGCACCACTCCAAAAAAGAAGTCATTAAAACTTATAGGAAAGTGTGCAAAGGACAGGAAGTTGTCTAGCACACTTTCTCTGGATTTGTTCAGCATTAAGAGCCAGACAGCAGCAGCAAGGGCTAACCATGGCAAGTAGCACCATGTAGCATCTATCCAAGGCTAAGTTAGACCGTGCCTGGCAAAACAGGTAGGTCTGCCTGCACCCTTTTTGCTGTGGTTTCCAACTATTCTGCCCAGTTTGCAGGGGCTAGGTGAAGAGGCCAAGGAGGAAAGAGAACATTGGTAACTCCAGACCTACCAGAATTCCCTTTGGTACAAGAGTCTGATGTAAGGCAGTCCTGTTTGTCTTATCTAATGACAATGAAATACAAGAAGTTCAGATGCAGATACTGCACATGAAGCTTGGATTTCCCTCAGAGCTGGTGTTGGACACTCAACAGTGATTCGTCAACAGACAGCACATAACATGTTCATAAATCAGCCGTAGTCACATTTCTCTTGCAGAAGGGTTCCTGATACTACAATGTTCACCAACACAACCACACATTGGCTGCAGTGTCAGAGGCTTCAAACGCTAAGGAAGTAGCTAATTTTGCCACCCAGTTGTGGCATACTGTGATTACCACTCAAAAACCTTCTCTGTTGTCCGATAAGAGCATGGACAGAAAGTACGATGCTTAGCTTCAGGTCAAAGAGTTGTATTTAGAAAGATGCTGGAAATTTGCCACCTGCAGCTGCATGCAGGTGGAAGGGCAGGATTTCCTCCCAAACAGGTCATGCTTTTTTGGGTCCTTTGTTCTTGTGGAGGTGCTTTTTTTTTACTTCATTTTTTCTCCTGCACTGTTATATGGTAAAGAAGTATCAGCTGGAAATGTGAAGAAATACTTCTGTCTTACTAGAGGGACCTTGCACTGTTTCTATGTGTTTTCCATTACAGATGGTGGCATAGTGAGAGTCTTTCCCAGACCACCACCCATGAAACATCATCTCCAATGACAGATATACTTCCATAAACTGTTTCATGTGATAAGATTTTAGCAATGCATCCCTTATTTCATGTATGAATGTACAAGAACAGGACAGATTGCATCTTATCACTATATGGTTGCTATACATGTCTCCAGCACAGAGAGGGGCTTCCTATGACCACATGTCAGTGGCATTAAGATAAGTCCTGTACATTCTGCAATCAAGTCCACAGATTTATACTATCCCACATTTCCTTCTCATAGCTGCCAAAGACTAAAAAACTTTGAACGCTGAAGATGCTTGGCCATCCTCCAGGTTGCATCCTGCTGCCACATATGGCACCAGGGACACAATTACTGGAGTTTTCTCCAATGGAGCATGGTATGTAGTAACAGAAAATACATGCCCAGTTGCAGATGCTAATGTTTAAGAGACTTGGCTATGCATTCCTACACGTCAGAACTGGCAACTCTATTAACATGCATTTGAGTAATTTCCAATTTCTATCCTCAGATATCCTCCTCCTCATTCTAGGTAGACTCTTTGGAAGCACTTTTTCATAATGGCAGTTTGGACATTTCTAATGAGATGGTAACACCTGCCTACTTTCTCTACACAGGCATTTAGAAAGAATGAATGTAAAAACCATGAACAACGTTTGTAGTATGAGAAGTATGCACACAGGGCAAGCACACTCCTGAATAGTGTTCCACATATGATGACACCAACCAAAACTTCTCATGACCACTCTTATGTTTTCTGTACCTCTGAAAGAGACAGAGCACAACCAGGCTAACAATGTCCTATGTCTGTGCCAATACTATGTTTTATAACTATATTTATTTCTATGACCACAATATAGGTGTGGTATATTATCAACACAGTGTACATCAAATATATAAACATTTGCTAGAATTTCAAAGCCAAGGAAACTAAGTGACATTGACTAAGAAAAACAGCAGATAAAAATGCACACGAATATCTGAGGGTTGTTGGATGGACCTTCCTCCCTCTGGTAATATCATCTGGGAAGCCAAGACAGCCAACAGGTTTGTCTAAAATCTATCCATTTTCAAGTGAAAGAAGGGAACAATAAGAAGGAAACATAGTGTTATTTAAAAAAAAGTAAATAGCAATCAGGATAAATGATAGCTTCATTTATCAACTTCATTTTTCACAATTTTAAAAGTTGTGAAGTGTAAAATATCAGGGAAGAAATAAATATCAGATAAGAAAATTTAAATCTAGCAGGAATAACTGTATTTGGTGATCCAGACAAATCCTAATACTGCCTTTACAAAACTGATGCTGTAACCTTTCTATTCCAACAGACGGAAAACAAGTGTTTGACAAATATAATAGTTCCATATTTGTAAATAAACATTTATGTTTTCCACAAATATAGAACATATATATATGCATATGTACATATCTATCTTATGACAAAGAAGCACTTCTCAAGTTCATTAGTGACACAGGGCCTCACTGAAGAGGAACGTTTCAAAGTCAAGATACCCTTATAACTGGGGCTTCTTCTCCTCTCTCTTTAAGCACTCCCAGACCTCTGGCCTTCACAAGCAGCCATACAATTACGTCAGTAATGCAAAAACAGCAAAGCAGGAGGACATATGCATAACCTGACTGACTGCAGTCCCAGGTCCTATCATAGAAAAACTGGTAAAGGATTCAATTAATAAAACATCAGAGGTCAGGGAAATAATTAGTCTTTCAAAACAGTCACATGGAATACAGGCCATTGCATGTACAAAAAACTATCTTTTGTTCAAGAAAGGTAAACGAGGGAACACCCGCAGTTATGCCAATGTCACACTGAATGAATGACAGGGCAGGCAAGATTGGCACCATGCACCACTGCTAAGGTGTGCTCATCAAAGGAATTAAGAGCATTAGAAGTATCTGCAGTGCAGTAAGCCATGAGGAAGGCTGCTGTGATTCATGACAGCCAGGTAGCCCTCTCACAATTATTCACCACGGGCTCTAACACAGTGACCAGGAATGCAACTCTACAGGGATGCAGGCACCACAGCAGTCATAACAATTTGAGGCAAAGCTGTCCTGAAATGCAGAGCACAAGCAGGTTATTGCAAGGAAAACATTATTCACAATTATAAGTGAAGTTTATTAAAATTATTTGAAAAAAAATTTGGAGGAATAAAGTAGCAGTTTATCCATACAATGTCAGAATGACTAATAGCTTAAAATTTTATTATGGGACTAGAGCAAAGAGAGACTAAGGGGTATTTATTTTTTTTTCAGCCAGTGGGAATAATTATGATCAGTAGGACAAAAAATGTTAATCACTCGTTTCCTGTTTAACAGAAAGCCTGTTTCACCTCTGCCACTCTTCACCGTTACACCCAATCTATCACAAAGACTACAGCACTGTTTATAGAAAGCTTCACCCTCCACCCCCCCTTTTGTCTTTCTAAAGCCAAGCTGCCTTTTATTGACTTTTGATAGTTCTAATGAAGAGGTACAAGTGTGTATACATGCTAAATATATCAATACCAATTAGACCAGCAGATCATCTTAAAACGAGCACTGGAAACATGTTTTCACCAGTAAGAAGCAATAAGTTGAGAAATAGGCCAAGGTCTCAGTGCAAATCACAGAGGTGAAAAACATCACAGGACTCATTTTTTTGCATTGGCCTTTGTGGACACACAGAGAACTTCCAAATGAAACAAACAAACAAACAAACAAACAAAAAAAACAAACCAAAAAGAACGGGGAAAAAAACCAAGACACCCAGATATGATTACTCCAAAAGTTTTAATAGGATAAGTGAAATAACTAGGAAGATCCCTGCCTGAGAAGTCACATAAGGTTTACATGCTAAAATCCCTGCATAATGACCAAAGCAGTCCTTTGCCACTTGTCTAGGTAAACGCACAAGCAAAACCTGGCCCTAAATGTTTGGTTTCAGTTGGATACTGTACTAGGGAGCCACATACCTCTTCATTTTCATGGATTAAGACTATTTGCTTTCACAAATCACTGATAACCTAAAGGGTTGGAGTGATTGTCATGAGCTGACGGATTTACAAACAACGTGCTACCCACAACAGTTGAAAATAAGTTAAAACTGAGGCAGGTAAAGCAAAGCAGGGGTGTGCTGGAGACATGGGCTATGTCCATGACACTTGCGCATTCTCCGTACTGCCTTATGGGCTAGCCACCATTGGAGAAGCTTGAGGACTTATTGACCTGCAACAATGCCTACTGCCTGACCATAGACCTCTCCTTAGAGACACGGTGAAGGAGCAGATGCCAATTTGCAGTCATGGTTCTGCAGACAGAGCCAAGGGTGCCTGCAGTGCACCCACAGCTCCTACAACGCACACTCATCTGACAAGGGCAGTAGAGATATGTTTAGGAAAGGCATTAAGCCTGTCTGTATTTCTTACCTTGGGAAGCAATATACAGGGTGATGTACAGATCCAATAATATAAAAAGTTGTGTTGACTGAGCCTTTGCATAGATTGAAAAAAAAAACAAAACAAAGAAACAAGGAAATATATGTCCTTATTATCCTTATTACACCTGTATTACCTTAGAAGAGGAAGTTTTTTCCTTTAGCAAACAAAACACCAAAGCACTCAAATTCTCTGGACATGGATGCTACTGAATACTAGTTTTTCAAAACCAAAGAGTCAATGAAAGCAGCAAGCTTCTTTTGCAGCAGGGTTAACTGTGCCCCACAGGAAATCCCTGGCTTGAGGAAACTGCAAGTCTTGTAAAAAGAAGAGCAAAGCCTTTCATTTACAGGCTGAATGATATCTTACGCTACATCTCACTGTGCATTTGATCTTTATTTTGACTGCAGCAAGGGAAAGGATAGACTATCAAAATTTTAGTATAGTCCCCAAAACTACAAAAAGAATACTAAAACAGTTCAGTGGAACTTTTTGTTTGGTTTAGGGCATCTTTAGAAACTGTTTAGTGCATCTAGTGGTTAAGATGCTGAAGTTTTCACATTTGTAAGGGAACGGTGTCAGCTTAAAAATAAGAACCACCCTATGGATTTCACCTAATGTTGTAAATATCTGATATTGATGTAGTAGCCAAGAGAAACTTAGGAAAGAAGAGATAGACATTCCTATATCCTTTAGTTTCTTTTGTATGTGAACACAGTCTAGTGTATAAGGCACTGTTTTACTATTTATTTTTTCCTCTAGCCAATTCATCCTTTATCTGTCTTATACATAAAAAGAAAATAAAATAAAATTTTCTTGTTAACAAAATATTAGCATGAAAAAATAGATTTCTTAAGTTTTTATTAAAATAGCTTAAACAGGATCATACTTAAGTTCTCTTTAAACTCCTACATATCTACCAATCTGTAGAGGATGCTGCCTTATGCAGTCAACATTTGTTCATTTTCTTTGTGTTCTGTTCTTTTACTTGTTCTTTACTGCAAAGTTACATGAAGCAATTATATATTTTTAATTACTCCTCTTTGTACATCCCATAGAGGCACCACATAGACTAGGTATTGTGTTTTTCCTCACTTCTTTGAATGCAGTTTGCCCTGGTACTTTTCTCCCCCACCACAGAAGCAAGTCAGACCACCAGTGCACTCTGGGAGAGCACTTTTCAATTCAAGTCTGCTCCCACAGCCTAACAGATTTTATGTAACATGATTTACTACTCCAATGACAACAAAAAACCCTTATCCAAATTTCAATAAAGCCTTGGGCTATATTCTAGTGTGCATTGCCCCTCTCCACTGTCTGGCCAGTTGCAGCCACCCTCTTTCAAAAGGTGTGGTTTACTTAAAGGGATTTTAGTTGATTTTCTAAGGACTCCAAGGACTTGTGACAGGTGGTTGCACTGTTCATGCCAGAGTCTTCCTCTCAAATGCTGCTTTCTGTGACGTTCTTCAGGCTGCAGTTTCAAGAAATGCTGGCGCTCATCACTGGTTTTTAAGACATCTGTTCAGTATTATAAAGCCAGAGTCGTCCAATCTTGCAAAACATGTAGCACCAACCCTGAACAATTACCCCTGGACACAGTCACAACTTTCAGCAGCCTATGGGAGGCAGAGTACTATTTCTCAAAGCAAGATGGGCAAACAGAAAAGGAAAATCTAAAGGGCAATTTCTCCCCTCACACCCATTTTGGAAGCATTCCTATTCCCTCACTACTGGTAGGCTGTGTTCTGTACTTAACAGACCCTTATTAAATCAAAGGACTATTTACAATCTACATACTGGCAATTCTACATTCCCATAGAATGTCATCTGGCAACAGTGACTTAAACCATCAGCTCTTTTTATTTGCTTTCCTCCTTCCCAAGCAAGAAAAGTAAAAAGGACAAGAAAAAGCCATGTTTTTAATGACATGAACAGAATTAAAAGAGTAAAGCCCAAGAGTTCTGGTGCACTCATCACAACACCCAAACATGAGGTTTTTTTAAGCAGTAAAATATTACAATGGGGACAATGAAAAGGAAGATTAGCAATACCATTGTGGCTTGAGATCTTTTACATTCACACCTGCTGCTAGAGGTGCAGGACCATGCTGGACACAAAATAGGACAGCTTCCAGAGTGGGACACTATCATGCAAAAATGAGCTTTTTTAGGCATTTTGGGTGCTAGTTTTCTTGTGACAACTAGGTCTAATTATTCTCCTCTCTTTACTGTTTCCCTCCATTTGATATATGCAAGGAAACTGGCCTCACCATGGCTGCTTGGAGACCAGACCTCATTCATTCTCCCATTCCCCTGAACAGAGACTGACACAAGGAAACTCTGGGTTTAAGGTGCCCATTGCCAAGTACAATAGGAGATGTCCCATGAAGGACATTGCTATCACTCTCATCAGTTCAGAAAACACTGCTTTTGAAAAGCCTCCCCTCCTCTTTCCTAATCCCTTGAACTCAAAAAGCTCTTATCAATTTCAGATTAGGCTCCCTCCTCCTGGAACTCACAGCCTTCATTGGTGCAAACTTTGCCATCATCGCTCCCATCCCCCTATCAATGAAAATCCCATGTGTAACTGGGCAGCCTGAGCCTGCTGGCCTACTTATTCACATTTAAGAGCTGCAACAGCCAACTTCATAATCACAAAGCCTGCCACAGGCCTCCCATCCCTCCCATTCTCTTGCCCAAAGATGAGGAAGGTGAAGGAGCTTCCCTCCAGTTTTCTCCAGATATGCATTAGAACGCTATGGCAAAAGCACAGCTGACACAGGGAGCTAAAATGCCCTAATCGATTCAAAGGGCTGCAACAAGGAAGTCTGAAGATACTCTACAGGGACTTGCTCGGTATTTGTCTCCTTCTGACAGCTTTTGCTTCTTTCAAGTACTGCATTTTAGTTTTCCCTCCTGCAGACATTCAGAGAGAGAAGCAACACAGCACCTCATGCAGCTCCAAAGACACACAAGCCCTTTTCTTGAGCGGGTCAGAATGGGGCACTGATTTCAAAAAACAAATAAAAAAATAAAAACTACAGGACGTAAACTTACGTCAGATTAAAAACAGCAGGAATGTCAGCAGTAGGAGCTGTCATTTGTAATAGCTACCAAGACACAGGAAGTTAGTTATTCTGTGGATCACATAAAGGCTCTTTAAAAACAAGGATGAAACAGAAAAAAGAAAGCATGTTTACTGAAGCATGTTTTCCAATACTATTTATCTAGCCAATTTTGTTTATGAAGTTTTATAGTAGTTTGTCATTGATACATCTATGAGTTTCTGTCCACAGATTTGTTAAACTGCTGGCAAACTCCAGCAGACACTTCAGCCCTTGCTAGTCTTGCTTAAATTTTTTATTATTTTTAATTTTGAAGATATTGCAGGGAATGTTTTCACATTTTTGTTTGTTTTTAAAAAGAAATTAAAGTCTTCCCCCAGAAAGTCAGGTGTTTTCAAGTATTTTGTTTGGTGATTATTCATGTAGTCATAAATTATGCAGAGTATTTGGCAGGTCATGTCTTTCTCTGTTAAAACATTTGTTTTTACTTTTTCAGTTATTGTTTAGATCCTGGTCATAACATGCTTCAGGTTGTTTTGAACAGCAAAGAGGAAATAAGCAATATTTTAACTTATATCACACTGTAACAACATTAAGTGCCTACGCAGCAATATGCTGCCTATTCAGTATTTTCAACTTTCTTCCTGTCCGCTGCTGACTTTCAACAGCAAGATAATTCACAATTTTACAGTTTTGCAACCTGTAAATACAGACTCACAAGCATGCTCGGAACAAAACACAAATAAAAAGAAGCAAGAAATAGGACATCAAAAAGGGGGGCAGAATAGAAAGTAAACATATTTGCTGAAGGTTGGTTTTGAAATCACAGGAAAACCAACAAAGCTCTTCTGGAGTCAGCTCACATGTACCCAGGCACTGAAGGTAACAGAGTTGGACAAGGGAGAGCCCCAGCAAGGCACTGTTTGCCTACATTCACCCTGACACTATGGCAGAGAGTTAGAAAAGAGACTTTGAACTACATGCCATCGCTGCTGCTCATTAGGATCACGGTCTGCAGTGTATGTGGTTAATAAACCTGTCACGACTCCTACGAATATGCCCTATGAATTAGAAAAAAGAGACACCATTCCAAATGCCACACAATTCATACAAAACAGTCTCTGTGACAAAGTAGAAATTACAGAACTACATTTCAAAAATTTCTCAAGGATTTTTTCTATAGGTTTAAGTTGGACACTATATTTCAAGCATTCAATTCTCATGAAGAAGGATTTCCATCTCTCCTCTGTTAGAGAAGTCTTAGGAATTCCTCATTTACCTAGGAAGGCAAGGGAGGTGAAGAAAAGAACATCATTTCTTCCAAGACTGGCTTTGTAAAAAATCAGGTTTGGATCACTGAATGAAGGAATCTGGACTAGTACCTTGAGGATATCTAAGTACCAATTACAATTTTAATAAAGTTAGACACTCCTTTTAATGAAATTCTCAAGTCATCAGCTAAGTTCAGGACCTACCACCTAAAAACATATTCCTCAAATAATGGAAACTGGCAAAACAGCCATGGGTTCAATCCTCCTTTTTCCTCCTCAGTCAATTATTCAAGTACCCCTCATTCACTCATCCACTGCCGCCTACTTCTTTCAATGCCAGGCATTTCTGGGGCATCTGATAAGGAAGGCAGAGTTATCTTGCTCAAAGTTTGCCTAACAACAGCAGCCATCCCACACACACATATATGTTCAATGTGTTTGACTGATTTTTCAAGGAGAGTAGTAGCTGAGTAATTTTTGACAAGAAAAAATACAAATCTCTG
The DNA here is from genome assembly GCF_003984885.1 of Neopelma chrysocephalum. Lineage (NCBI taxonomy): Eukaryota > Metazoa > Chordata > Aves > Passeriformes > Pipridae > Neopelma > Neopelma chrysocephalum. Next base: position 10,847,726 of record NW_020897694.1, on the reverse strand, counting down.
TGTTCTACAGCTCTGTTAAAAAAATAAATCATATTTTAAACTGAAAAGATTAATTTTTTTTTTTGAATTCTCACCTATTTCTGTCCGTCTTTGTGTTAAGTTTTTAAATGTGAAAACATTCAAGACGGAGCATAATCAAGCAAAACATTAAGATACGCATTCACCTCAAAGGAGAATTGAAGAGAAGCCTGCGATTTGTACAAATCCCCCAGCTGCAGCGATTTCTGTGTAGTATGTTGGCAAACAAACACCACGGGAACATGTTTAAAGCAGATTTAAAGGCCTATGAAAGAACTTGTCAGAGAGCGGCAGTGACAAGGAGTTTGCTTTTTGGCACAGCTAAAGGTACACCATCAGCTTGCATGACTCCTCTACACTGCCACAGAGGCTCCCCACTTCTCAAATACCCTTAACCATACAGATTTCTATTTTTTAATCAGGTCTATTGGCAAATTCGTATGCTTTCTACTGTAGCTGTTCTCAGCCTGTAGTCCATACTCTTAGGGGCTCCAAAATACTTGCAAAATCCTTCAGAAGGCAGCCAAGAGAGGTAGTGGCAGTAAAACGCCCACTCTCTGTTTGCACTGGCTTTCCTGTAATCCTGGCTTAAACACACATGCACCACAGGAGGAAAATAGACAATTTTAAATTGCTGACTCTAGAAAAAGAGCAAGAACCATCTAAGATTAAACCTGGACCCCAGACTTTGTCAAAAGGCTGACTTAAAGGATAAGGCTAAAGAAGATTAACACAAGTATGATGTCAAAGTACACTCAAATAGCAACAGCTTCTTGACAAACACTGAGAGGTTGTAAAAACCAGAACATTTAAGAGAAGAATTCAAAATCCTGCAGTCTGTGTCTGAAGGAAAGCTCCCCCAAATCAGGTTCTGGCACCTTGTAAACTCCAGCAAATAGTTTTGGTTGCAGTGATGCAGCACAACTCACCAAGCCCATAACCAGAAATGCAGACAACCCAGATGATTTCAGAGTAAAAAAATCCTTCAAGAGACACACTGTCCAATGGAGAAGGTGACATTGCCATTCTTCCATGCTCTATGGGACCAGGCGGTTCTCCTTTCAGCTGCCAGTAGTCAGAGAGAGATGTAGTAGTGAAGAAGCGCACAGTTCAGCAGGGGACATCCGCAAACCCATCAGCAATGTTAGCAAAGTACAGGGAAAGAGGTGGATTCTTTGGTTGCCTCCTCTCATTCCTGCTATGAGGGGCAAGAGGCTTTCGGATAACTCTTACAGAAAGACCTTTCATCTCCTCACACACAGAGACCAAACAAGAGCAGGTCACAAGTTAAAAAACTGTACCAGTTTGTGGTTGACATCCCAAAAGAGTGAAAAGACATGACAGGAATAACCGGCACTAACAGCATTAACAGAGAAGGTTTTAAAGACCATGACTCGTATTGTACAGCAGTTTCATCATAACTGCTCAATCAGCCACAGTAGATACCAGTCACTCAAGTGACAGTGAGGGAAGGAGTACTGACTCCTGAAACAGGGAATACTTCCCTGAACACTTTGGGTTGTTCAGCTCCTCTGAGGCAGTCATAGGACTGCAAGGTGGTAGAAGCACCTTCCTCTGGTAGGGGATCTGTCACTCAAGTTTTTTCTACTTCAAATGAAATCAGAAACCTGCAACCTCAGCAGCAGCTTCAAAATAGGAAAGCTGCTGCTTCAAATACACAACCAGAGAGCACCTCTACAAGAGCTTCAGCCAAACACAATACTGATTCCCAAGCACCACCCACTAAGAAACAAGTTTCTTGTCAATGCAATGACAGTTTCCCCATACAGAAGATACTTCTCCACACCTCAGCTGCCATCCCCTGAATCTGCATGTTACTGGACCCAAGCCTGTCACCAAACTTTTCTTTCTCCTCCTGCCCACACCAAATTTAGCTTATTTCTACTGGAATGATGACATCTCCAGCATCAGGACTGAACACTGGCACTTTCCCCAGTAAAAGAACCAATACCCCCACCCCAATTCCCAGTAGCAAAAGCTGCCAGTAAACAGGTTTCAGTGATTCAATATGCAGACAAAACTTATCCTACTCCAGTCCACAGAAACTTACCATTTATTCCTCTATGCCCAACACGTTTTTCTATCGATGACATTAAAATACTAAAATTAACATTGCTAGTTACAGAAGGCTCCAGGGAGGCCTCATTGCAGCATTTCAGTACTTAAACGGAGCTTATAAGAAAAGTGGAGAGTGGCACTTTACAGGGGCTGATAGTGGTAAGACAAGGGGGAACAGTTTTAAACTTAGAGGAGAGATTTAGATTAGATGTTAGGAGGAAATTCTTTACCCAGAGGGTAGTAAGGCTCTACAACAGGTTGCACAGAAAAATTGTGGATGTCCTATCCCCGGAAGTGTTCAAGGCCAGATTGGATGGTGCCCTGGGCAATCAGATCTAGCAGGTGGCATCCCTGCCTATGGTGGGGTGGTTGGACCTATATGATAGTTACGGAAGGTTGGAACTAGACGATCATTAAGGTCCCTTTCAACTCAAGATATTCCACAATTCTATGATAGTTCTACCACATGAAGATCTGCTCTGCTTTGGTGCTATTTTTCCTTTGCCTACATTATGTTCATTATGCTTAAATCTTGTTGTTTCCTTTTTTTTCTTTTTTTTTTAATCCATTTATTATCCATTCCACGAGTCCCAAGGTAGGAGAAAAGGCAGTAAAGGCAGTATAAAGAGTACCTGTGAAGATTAAAGACCATAATGACAATGACAAGTCACACACACAGAAGAGGCTGACACCCTCACTGGTATTCTGGTTGTTTACTCTCTTAATCGCTTTCCAAAAGTCTGACAGACCAATAACAAGCAGCCATGAAAAATAACTTTCCCTCCCAGATGCAGCTCTTCCCAATGGGTCGAGACACAAAAACCTGTGACACACAATAAGCTGACCTCCCTTATCTACAGCACCATCGCAAAAAGGCACTCCTGCCAGCCTGGTGCCTGCTTGAGTGTGGAAAGGTGGAAGGAGAAGAGGAGGGAGACAAAATGGTGCTTGGCACCTTTGTCAGACGTTTCAGAAAACACCATTTTCTCTAGGGCAGAGAAGGAAGCAAACAGCAAGCACTGCAAGCACCATCCCTCAGCCATGGCAGCACGCACGCACATGCACACGCACTTCCTCCGGCTTCAGGAAAACAATGAAGTGTGGGGAGGCCGGCTCTTATATAAAGTACATGCTGGCTATATATAAAATAAGGAAAGCAGCTGCTTCAAAAGCTCAGTCACCCTTTTATCATCAACAAGGCTTTAATTAGTACCCATCTGCTTCCTGTTTTATACTACAGAACTGACTTTCACCTGTTTCAGCAAAACACCCCTTCCCCCAAATGGAAGTGTGTGTACACACACGAACACGCACAAGATGTTAACAAACACCTTACGCTTAAGTAATTAATATCTGAAATCCTTATTCTGAGTATGTGGGCTATATATTTGCTTTTTTTAAAAAATTAAGCCTTGCACGATCTATCAAATGTCGCAGCTCACACCTTTAAATCATGCACATTATATGCTTCACTACTAACTCATTGGCACTCAGGGACCCAAAGGAGACTGGAGCCGTGTTGTATTGGCGTTGTACTACAGACAGGCTGCCCAGAGTACTCACAATGGAAGTGTGGGTTTTTCCTGAGGTCCGTCACACACATGAAAGGATTTAAATAAACAATGGCAAGGCTGATAGTTTGAATCCATTCTTAACTCACCCCATTGTTTGAAGAGAAGAAACAACATGTAGAAGAAAAATATTACTGAGGGAGGAAATAGCTTCACCTTTGAATTTCCTGACATTTTTCCTCCCACGCTTTTCCCCTTCACACATCAATTATTTATTTATTTTGCAGGGAGAAGACAAGTGAAAGTCAAGTACACCAGCAAAGCTACGTGCTGTCAGACCTGCCCACCTCTCCTGCAAGAAGGAGCTACCAGCACTTGAAAGCTTGCCAGGCACAAGGTATCCAGAGAGCAAAACAAGAGGAAGCGAAGCACTAGGAAAAAGAATTGCTTGGCAATGACTGAGCAAGGAGCACCACTTGCCCGCTCCTAGGCCCAGCTGTAGAAATGGGAAGAGGGGCAAGTGTCAAAAGAAGCAGAACTCATAAGGGCTCTACATGAATTTTGTGAGTATGCAAAGCCTTCTCAAACTTAAAGTCACTCATCACGGAAAGGAGCTTTTCTTAGCACACCTTTAGCATCAGCCACTACCTACAATGCCTATTCTGCCAAAATAAACCTAGCAACCACTCCACTCTAGCTCCAGTTTTGGAGTAGGAGGAGATCTTTCTCTCTTTACATTTAGAAACCTCATCTGCAACAGCTTTCCCAGATGCACAAAGCTGACCTAACTCAAATAAGACTTTTCTTCCATAGCATCTTGGAACTCCTTCCCAAGATTTTGGATCTGCCTGTCTGCAAGGTTCATTAGATTCACGTGCAGAAAGATATTTCGGAAAACTGAGATTTGTTTTTTGTTTTCCATTCATTTGAAATCTTAAATAATTTGCTAGGTTGAGTATTTAACTTTTAAGAGATTGCCAACAAAGCAGGAGAGCCATGAGAACAGGTAAACATATACACTCCAGTATCAACCATGGCAAGTATATTTATTCCTCTTTCTTTCCCCCACAGTGACAAAACCCCAATTCTCCTGACATCTTCCTTATTAGGGAACTTTTCCATTTCATTTTATGGGGTTGGAAGAAAAAGAGAGGGATAATTCAAACATCCAAAGACTGAAAAAAGAAGGAAAAAAAATAGTCATTCCAGTAAACAGAATCACAGCAGTTACCCCTTTGATGTGGCTACTCACAGTGCTAGCATGAGTAACCAGCACACAATATCCTCCTGTGCCCCCTACACAATCAGCCAAGGGGAGATCACATTGTTGGCACCACCAGAAGGGTCAACACTAACAACACAACATTGTTGGCTGTAAGACTCATTATTCAAGGAAGCCTACAAGAAAGATGGAGAGAGACTAAGGGCATGTAGTGGCAGGACAAGGGGGAATGGCTTCAAACTGAACGAAAGTAGGTTTTAATAAGATATTAGAAAACAATTCTTTACTGTGAGAGTGGCGATGCACTGGAACAGGTTGCCCAGAGAAGTTGTGGATGCCCCATCCCTGGAAGTGTTTTAAGGCCAGGCTGGATGGAGCTCTGAGCAACCTCATCGAGTGAAAGGTATCGTTGCCAGTGGTGGCAGGGCGGTTGGAACTGGATGATCTTTAGAGTCCCTTCTGACCCAAACCATCCTATGAGTCTATGATTCAGACTAGGAACCCTACAAAATTTATTTGTAGCATACTGCCATTTGTTATTAAAATAGCACATCGAAGTACCATCTATCTCTGTATAGATAAAGAGACTTGTACAGTATCGCACAAATCTCATAAAGATTAATAATTGTCATTCCAAAGTAAAGATCGAACCTTGCTTTTAAATCTCCAACTTCTGAAAGTTCTCAGCAACTCTTCTGCTACATCACTATCTAGCAAAGGCAGGATTTTGTATGCACACTAAGGGAGGTACTAGTAAAGGGAATGAGCTCTGTTGCTAGAGGAAAAAAAAATCAAATGAAAAACAAACAGGCTTTCAGGCACAATGAATGCTCTGAGCATGTGAAATAGGTGACAAAGGCTGAAGCAAAATGAGCACTACAAGTGAGAACTCCATATATTTCTTGGAAAAGAAAAGGTGGCTCACTTCTAACTCAATTGCTTCAGAGACAGAAAAAATAGGTGCACTAGTCTCTTGGTGTTTGTTTTGTTTGTTTTTTTTAATGTATAGATTTTATTCACTGGTAAAACTGAATAACTAATTTTTTCCTAAAAAAAAAAGAAAAATATTTCTAACCTTGTGTTTTCACCTAGAAGATTACACCACCACTTAGATATTTTTCCGTGATATCTCAAGCAACATATTACAAAACTTCATCCAGGACTGAAACAACAGATTGTCTCAAGAGCAAATGACAAAATATTTGTACCAGAAATCCTGGCAATGTTGCATGCAGATGGGTTTCTGAAAAATGGGGTTCCAAGAATAAGTCACCCATGGTTCCAAAAATAAGAGTTAAATTCAAACAAAAACTGGATGTTCACTTTGCACGGTACTGTAGTCCCTCCCCAAGGTCCCACCCTCGCCACATTCGAGACACTTGCTAACCACAAGCCTCTGAAGTCTGAGCTTCAGCTAAACACACAAGACTGGGGAAATGTAACTAAGTCCAACATCCTGGCTGTGTAAACCAGAAAATGGCACACTATGGCGTGGTCAGCCATTTCACTGCCAATAGACTCAAAACTGAGTATCAGGGTAGTCCCAAAATTCATGGCCACCATCTACAGGGGCCTGAGCTACAGCTGGCGTGGGATCATCCTACCAAGCAGAGCCAGGAACATTTCTGCCTGCAGCTGTGGGCATGCTGGTCAGGTCTCTCAGCCTGCCAAGGCACAGCTCAGACAATCTCCACAACACTCCCAAAGCACTGGGGCAGGCACCCTGTGAACTGAGGCACAGAGACGTCATGCTTTGGTGCGGGGAGCACTGGAGCATGACTGCACCACAGCAGAAACAGATGTCTGACACTACGCTTATAAACAGGGGCGGAGAAATTTAAAACGTGTAGGTTACTTCTCCACCTCCCCTTTTAAAAGGAGAATGAGCAGCTAAGTTCATTGGACAGTACTGACCTTTTTAAAATTATTTCTGGGGTTTGGGATGCACTGCATTCAAAGCTCTGTTTGGTTTTGAGAACTTTACTCAGCCAAACAACCATGTTTACTGTATTTTTTTTGTTGTTTTTACTGCCAATAGCTACTGACCTGATAGGGAATTCCAGCATATTTTGAAACAAGAGTAAGAAAAAGGATCCTTGATTTAAAAGACATATTTAGTCAATGTTTCTGATCCCTATAATCTAGAGCCTTCAACAAACTTTTCACCACTAGCTTGTCTTCCTTAGCAATTGCCAACTTCATATATACAAACACTGTTCATAAAGGCTATGCAAAGCCAGTGATGTTTGGCAGGAGACAGGCACACGAAGAAGCTAATACAAATTTTATGAAATTCGGCACTCATCCGAGACCAAACTTTTCCGTTAAGATGACTAAACAACTGGCTTGATGTATTTTGCATAAAAGACTTTAAAAATGTAATGTGGATATGGGGGAAGGAGAAGTGAAACAAGAGTGGGATACTGACGCTTCAAGATAACAGAGAGCATTACAGTCTGGTGCACATAAGCAAACAGTGTCCTCCCTTTCCTTTCTTCCCCTCCACATTTCTCTCTATATATGAAATTAATGAAACTTTTTAAGCATAAAATTCAGAGCTTTAACTAAAAGTTTGGTCGTACTCAAGAGAGTCCAAAGGAATGTGATAAGAGGAATACAAAACAAATTCAGCATCTCATAACATCAGCAGATACAGTACACATCTATATTTTTGGTTATAATAATTACAAAGCCACACTCTGAATTTTATTCATTCATATGACATAGCATAAATTTTCAACTTAAAATCCTAAGTTTTCAAAAAAAATCAAAGCTGTTGGTGTTACCACAGCAGCCATGTAGGTTATACACAATTCTCAACATATAATTAGTTCAAATGGCAATTAGACCAAAACTTACTTTCTGAACCCCAAAAAGTCAACAATAATCCATCAAGCTGAAGACTTTAGAAATTTAACCACTTTCCAACATTTAACTGGCTCTCCATCACATTTGTCTTACTTTGACCAAATACATTTACTCACATTGGATTGTCACATGTTGTCATTGTTCCTTCAACATATTTAAGACTTACTTAAGCCACATTGCAAATTTATCTTAAAAAAAGACACACATAAAGGCTTGAATTAATGTTCATCCAATATAAATTCATTTTGAGCAGGTCAAATCAGAGGGCAGACCCTGCAGATGACCATGGAGACTACTGCTATCAAGAGATATGCCTGAATTAAGGCCTATCAGAGCAAGGCACTCTGTCACAAATACTGGGTTTAAATAAGTGTTCATTGGATCTCTTAAACAACCTGCTTACTTGGGACAAGCAGTATTATATGCCAATTCAAAGTTTTGGCAAACAAAAGTAGTCAAAACTTTCTATCACAGGTAATTTTATTGTCTTTAAAGATATTCTCTTTTATTTCTTAAAAACTTAGGTTAATGAGAAAAACAAAACATGCAGCACTGCAGAATTCAAATAAGGAATAAGGGAACTACCTACACGACCACAAGAAAACTTGCTGGGACTCAAAGACCAGCGATAAACAAACAACACAGCTCCACCTGATATTTTTTTCTTTAGAAGAGAAGAATGGGAAAGGCCATTCAGTGACAAAACACAATCAAATGACAAGTCTGCAGTCCAGCTGGACCCCCCAGAAATGCAAACTCTGCTTCAGCAGCTCTGGATTTCAAGGGAAGTGGGAAAAAGGTTCCCTCCTAAAGAGCAGAGATGGCAACATGATCAAGTCAGACCTCATTCCATACTGCTCCCTTCATATCGCACCTGGGGCCGAAGTTCAGCAAAACTGGATGAGGTTAAAAACTGGCAAACCTAAGACGATTTCCTTTGGTACAAGGAAAGGCAGAAGAAAGACCCCTGAAGCCTGCATGTGAATGCAAATACCAGCTGTAGGACACCAAGAGTTTCACACTCCTCCTGAAATCTAATGTCCATAGAGTGGCAGAAGACAAGCAAGTGAGGTCCTATATGCTTGGCTTCTAATAGGAAAAAAATCACTCTCTACCACCTTTTTTAATTTTGCATCTCGGCATTGCAGTAAGAACAAAAAAATAACAAGAATAAATACAGTTCTTAGAAATTCCTGCCTTCTAAAAATACTAAGTAAATTAAAACTAGCATTTCAGAGCCAGTGTAACATTCAGTAATCTGAATGATAAAGCACTACTAACCCTCGGTCCAGTTATTCCATCATGGGGAGTAACCCTTAAAAAGACCTCACATATTCAGAGCCAACATTTAACTGTCACTGTGTCCCTGTGACTACTAATGTATCCTGCAGTTTGATTTACTGCTAGTAAAACTCTTAAGCACAGCTGTGATGAGACATCTTTCTGCATCCAGCTATAAAGATCACATTATTTTTAAATTGATTCATTTAATTTCAGTGTCATTTACTTCTGTAGTATCTCAATTATGGCAAGAACATGCTACTGCTTTAGGCCACAGATAGATGACACGTTATAAGAAGGAAGAGAGAAAAATTAATTTTCTATATTAATGCAACAAGACCTCTCATTTTTTTAATATAGTGATGTTACCTATATGACACCTCTCAAAAGGGGGAAAAAGCATCTTCTAGAAACTTTATTACAGCAGTCACTGTACTCATAGCCACCTAATCTTGCCAACTGGTGAGTGCTTTGCTTTACAAACACAACCACAGACAATATGGTGCCCAAATTCAGCTGGTCATGTCACCAAAGCCAACAGGACCACAACAACCCATCAGCAGCTACATTACTTCTCCCTGCTTCCAACCCAACCACTGACAGCTTCTTGCCACCACAAATGCAAGGATGATTTGGGTAGTGTATTGCCCAAAAGCTAGGGATGGAGTATGCTGAAGTAGAGACACAAGGAGTTATGTCAAAATTCCCAGCAACCAAACCTGCTCTATTTTATTTTTTGTGGGCTTCATCTGGTTGATCTTCCTCGATAACCTCAATAACCCTGCCTAAACTGATGTAGAGCAGCTTTGCAAAAAATAAATCACCCCACAACTGTTCCCCTCTCACCCAAACCAAGGCCAGGTTGTTTAAAGAGTTCAGACCTCTTCATCTAACAGAGGACAACCTACAAGACTACTTAAGATGTTTCTGTTGTCCCTTTTTATATGTTGTCACTTTAGTCCTTAAACCAGACTGTACTCTTTGGACCATGAGACTCCCTGTACAAAGGAGCTGTTCATCCAAGATCACCTAACAAATCGGATCTCTACATCATAGATCCACCATAATTTTCTTTGTTGTGGATTATTCTATCAACACAGGTATTGCATCACATTCTACCAGCCCTTCTGCAGAGGAGGAAAAACAGCAGCCTCTCAGTCAGGATGCTACAACCTGAGACAGGAGAATACAGCCACAGACAACCAGTGATATGGGAGAAGTGTAACGTTGAACCCATGAGGAAACACGCATCTGGCAAGGGAACAGCATGAGCACACAAGCAGCCCAGCCTGTCACCAAGGTCTTTAAAACACTACAAAGAGTTTAATAGACTTTTGAATAAGAATAATGAAGCAGTTTTGTAGAAAGCTTCTCTCCAACAAGAGACCACCAGAATTTAGGTTTTGTACAGGTGCATCCAGAAGGCAATGGAGACAGATACTGTAGGCAAACTAGAGGCTAGTGTGAACACCACAGGAGTGAGTAAAAGTGGAAGAGAAAACAACAATAAGTTTAATGGGGACCTGAAAGTGAAGAGGAGACGCTCAGATCAGATGCGACAGACACAAGGGAGGAGGAGGTGGTTAGTTTGGCAGGATGCGGCATGGCCTAGTTAGGAATGTGAGGTGTTGACTTTGCAACCACACTGGGAATGGACACAAGCATGGTGCTTTTCTCATAGCTAGAAGTACAGTGCAAACACAGAGCAGCTTCTCACTTCTCAACAGTGATCTCCAATTTGTTTGAAATGTGCTTCAGAGTCTTTAGCAAAATAGAAAGCAGTCATCTGCTTTCATAACAGCACCACATCTGGCACTATCTCCCCTTTTGCCTAGGGGATCGCCATTTCCCTGTTTAAGGGAAAAAAAACACCTTTACTCTGATGGTGGTCAAACAGTGGGAAAAGTTGCTCAGAGAGGCTGGGAAGTCTCTACCCTTGGAGATACTAAAAATCCAGCTGGATCTGGTCCTGAGCACAGCCCTAGCAGATCCAGCTGTGGGCAAGGGGCTGAACTAGACAATCTCCCAGAGGTACATTCCTGTCTCAACTACCCTCTAATTCTGTGGTCTCTCCCTCATTCTGTCTCCACTGATGGTCTTCTTAGAGCCTGGAAACTCTACACTGCCATAGGAGGGATGGCCACATACACTGTCTTAAACAGCACTTTGATCCATGCTGCCTCTCTGCTCTCTTGACAGCTTGGCTCAGAAAAATTCCAAAGGAATTGCACTCTCGGCATTTTATGAAAAGCATAAAAGACTTTCAAATACTTAAATGAAAGATTACAAGGGGCCTCACGTTCCCAAACCATCTTGGACACTGACTCATCACTGTCTGAGCTTTCCAAAACCATGTCACTGCTGCTCCAATGTACTCACTCTATCCACCCCTTGAAACAGAGCTGGCCCAGCACACTGCTTTGGAGCAGGTTTGGGTGAGACAAAGGAATTTCCCTGCAGAATATAGTCATCAAACAATGACTTCTCCCTAGAACACAGGATGGATTGAAGAGCAGATGGGTTAAGGAGATATTACTGTTTCTGTGCTTTGGAAAACAGTGTTCAGATGCAGTCACTGCTGTATTTCAGCTACTGTATGGATAAAGTTTAAATCACCCTTAATAGACCCAGACAGCCACAAGCATGCATCTGAGGAGCTCTGCTCAGAACAGCAGAAAGCCTCTCCTTGCTCCCTCTATGCCCCAAAGGATGTCTCAGCTACAAGGCTGCTCTTAGAGGATCTGGGGTGTGTTGTCAACGGGGCTGTCCAGCTCTTTTAGCTTCAACCTGCAAGGAAGGTGTTAGGAGGCATCTGGCAGCTGGGTAACATTGTTTGTGGTACTTTGGAGATGCAGGACAGCTTTATGGTCAGAGGTTCTCATTCTGGTAAAAGAAAGACTGCAGAAAAAATAATACACAGTTCAAAAAGATAAGTCATTAGCAAAGCAACTAGTCTTTTAAGTAAAGGAAGGTAACCTAAGATTGTATCAAAGATTGCAAGTATTAATGTTATTGATGTTTATATTTTTAAACTTTTTTTTTTGCATGTGAATTTCTCCCTCCTGAAGAAATTACACAGGCAGAAAAAGCAGAATTATTACAAAGTAATATCCATCAAGAAAGACAGCCCAGCAACTTTCTTCAAATTAATTTGCATTAAGCACTCTGAAAGCATTTCTTTTTCTGAAGAAAATGTTCAGTGTAAATTCTAATTCATTTTCAGCTCATTACCTCCCGATACATTCAAATGCCATCAACAAATAAAGACAAGAGAGAAGAAATATCATCTCCCTCTTCTCTCATTTATCATTATGGAAGCTTGGTACAAAGTCTATCCTTAAAAAAAAAAAAGGAGGGGGGGAAAAGGAAGGGAAATCCAATACCACAAGCTGTAGCAGTACCCCAGATCATAATACAATTCTTAATGAAAAGAATGCAAATAGCTGTCATAGTGGACAGCTTTCACAATGGACTAATTACTTTATTTTTAAAACAAGGCCATAGGATAGAAAAAGAAAATTCAACAGTGAAATGAATCTATATATCATTTGATGAACCATAACTAAGAGTGTGTAGTATTAATACAAATTTCTGAAATAAAATTCCAAACGTTCACAAAAATCAGACTATTTTGATTTTTTGCCAGACAGGCTACCTTCCAAGAATAAAAGTGTGGGAAAAAATGCTAGTACGGTGACAGAACAACTTCCTTACTTCTCACTACTAAAAAAGAGACAAACTGAAGATAAAACGAAAAGGTTGACAACTACTGGTGGATCTTGAAGCTCATGTCTTCCAAGAACCAAGGTGTGATCACAAGTGATGTCATCTGGAGAAAGGGGATGAAAAGATGAAAAAGAGTGTCTAAAAAAGCACTAGGATTTTCCTGAGTGTTTATCAATGGCAAATACTAAAGATAATGAAATTTATTGATAAAGGCATTTTTCTATTAAATACTGGGGATTTTTTTAAATTTTTTGGGGGGGAGGCAGAGGGGGAGGGTCTGATTAATTAACTTCTCCCATTTCTTTTTCATGGACAATGAAGAGACATCTTTAATATGCAAACTATGTAGGTTCCACCAACCTGCACTATATGTTTTAAGTGTAATCAAATTAACACAGTCTCAAGCATATTAAGTCCATAAATTTTTAATACGCTATAAAGCAGGAGGCACTTAATGCAACTTTCTGTTTGTAAGGAACCGGGCAGTACTCGATGGTGTAAACACGGCCACCTGTCTCTCTCTAGAGTCTTCACGTACTGCACAAGAGCTGGCTTGAACATTTGTTCGCCTAAAACACTCGGCATATGGTTGAACTGACAATTTAATAATATCTTGATAAGGATGCTGCCAGATTTTTGGCGGGAGATAAGCATGTTTTATCATTAAATATTTGTACTGCACTAGCACCCAGAGACCTTGAGCAGAAAGGGCCTCACTGTGCCAGAAGCAGAGGGTAATCAAGTCAGTGACCCACAAAACTGACAGCCCAGGACAACCAGGCTACAAGACTGAGCAGAGTATGTACTACACGTACGACACTGGAAAAAAGTCTTCCTCCCAAATTCACCTTCGCCTACCTGTTAAGGCTTCTCCCACCAGCCATAATTGACCTGGAGACAGAAATTGGAAGGATCTACTCCACACCAACTTCCTACCACGCTGAGGAACCACAGTGACATTCATGGGGGAGAGGACTTGTTTATCTTTGAAAACCATACTTCAGAGGCAAAATCAACATGTACATTTGTTTTCTGGACATAACAACTAGAGTCTTCATTAACAGCACCACACACTGAAGCTTTGCTTCCTACACAGTTTCCTTTAAAGAGCTGTATGTGAACGTTGCTCAGTTACTGAAGATCATTCTATCTGCAAAATTTATAGCATACTCTTATTCATGTTCCAGCAGAAATACCTCTTCCTACCTTGATTTCCATAAATACTTTTTTTTTGTTATCAGAATATCTTCTATCCTTAACAACCAAGTGCAAAGTGAATAGAGGAAATGGATTATGCAGGAAATCAGGCCTTGGGATACCTTCACTCCATTCACACTGCTAAAGCTGACTTTGTGACGTAGACATTACCAGAAGAAGTTTTCCCAGGCTGTGCATTAAATCTAGTGGCAACCCTGTAAGAACAGAAAACAATCCCCTGTATACCACAGCTGTAGAAGTCTTATCCTTCAAACAATATTTCCTACACAGCTACTTCCTACAAAAATGGGCTTCATTAAACCACGTGCCAAGAGATTCAAAATAACTATGACTCGTGGTACAGAGAAAATGAGAGAAACAGGAGTTTTTATTTAAAAAGAAATGGTGTATGTGGAAACATAGCAGTAAGAGTATAACAATGAAAGACCTCATTAACAGTAGAAATTTCTCATGTCTGATTCACCTTAATCTTTAGACAACGGTATAACACGTTTGCTCCACCTTTAAAACCACGACATGAAAATAACTGCTGCAGTAACAGGATTTGAGCACATACATGATGCATGTCTCCTAAAAGTTCTGTGCAATTAAAGCATCTGCCTTTGCAGCAGCACCAATATTTGTGTATTGGCCATTCTACACAGTTCTGTTTTTTTAAATATACACACATCATACACAAATTGGCAACAGAAACACTACTTTTAAAATATATAAGTTTTATACATAGGTATGTACTATATATATATGTGTGTGTATTTCCTTATATGTGCGTGTATATATATATATAATCCTTAGATGTTAAGATGAGACAACATGCAGTCTTACATTTCACTACAGCTGGTAACACCTCCTTTTCCCGGGCTTCACTCCCAAAGGAATAAGCAGAAACAGACTCAGATAATTTACTTTCATCCAAGGCTCACTCCAACACACGTATTCTTGAATATTTTTGCCTGGCATGTGTTTTTAATTGCTTTTTCTCTATTACATTTGCTCTGACTTCATATTTAACCAAAGGTTTAACTTAAGTGACCCATAGTACTTTAATGTGCATTTACAAGCCCCGTTCACAGCTGACTAGTGAACTCTGTCCTTATTGCTATTTGCAGACATGTCTGCACATGCCTCATTCTGCCTTCTTGCTCTTAGGACTTGGGGCAGCATGCAGAAGACATAATTTCTAAGCAAGTAGTAATGGTTTTAGTGGAAGTTATTCTAAAAGATCACAGAACCTCTTTGCATTTTTTTAAGGTAGCTGAGGGGATTCACAGTTTTATTTAATATTTTTGTGATTTCTTCCTCTTAACAAGAAACGTGACTGAAAGCTTCAACAGCATCAAGAATCTTCATCAAGAAGATTCTCGGCTTGCAAAATTTAACAAGTATTTTATGCACATAAATAACAGTAATACTACATCATATTTTAGGAGCCCAATGCAACACCATTAGCATTTCTTATTCACTTAATCTAACATGATAAATTAAAAAAAAATGAAAATGTGATATTTATGAAGATACATGTGTAACTTGAAAATTCAGTGTGTTCCAGTTATCCATCTACTTTAAGTTATAAGTACATGCTTTCACCAAAATAAATTCAAAGCCCTTGCTTGAACATGAAGGTGTTTCACTGGATAGATGCATTCCTTGATCTTGAACTCTAAATACAACAGATCCCAGGCAAAGAAAAGACTGGAGCAGAAGGATCTTAGGCCTAATTCCCTAAAGGCCATTTTTATATTCTGAAATTCACTTTTAAAACATCATTTGACTGCGATCAAGTAGTGAACAGAGCCTGCAGGCAGTGATAAGTGCATTCGGATTAATTGGGTTTAATCCTGGCATTAGGTCTGATAGATCAAATATCTCCTGTTTTCCCCAGCTCCACCTCAGGGATCCCCTGCCATGGGGTACCACCTGCCTCCTCCCTGTACATCACTCCTTCCCCCAGCAGGTTAGAAAGCCAGGCACAGCTTTCCCTGGACAGACAGCAGTAGTAAGGGCGGAGAAATCCTTTTACGACTGGACCTCCTCCCCACTCATTCCTCCCTGCATTTGCTATCATTGTGCTGTAAAACAAACTGGAAGGGAGATGTCAGGATAACAATCACAGGAAGAGAGTTTGTGACAGCCTGGCCTCAGAATTATGGTGCCCCAAAACAGGAGGGCAAAGGTTCATGAAGGAAACTATGCTGAGACCAGGACCCTGCCCTGGCTGGCAAAAGGCCTCTCAGGGCTACAGGGTTTGGGAGGAGGAAATGTATTTTGCTCTTTACCATTTTAAAG
The DNA here is from genome assembly GCF_003984885.1 of Neopelma chrysocephalum. Lineage (NCBI taxonomy): Eukaryota > Metazoa > Chordata > Aves > Passeriformes > Pipridae > Neopelma > Neopelma chrysocephalum. The sequence goes on along the minus strand of NW_020897694.1, from coordinate 10,831,517 downwards.
AGCCACTGTACAGTACAGGATGCAGAATGTTTGCATTTACAAAAGATCTCAAGGATTTGCAGTTAGAAAAGCTCACTGTGCATGGCTCTGTGTGGCGACACAGCTCACAGCATGCTCCGCTCCGCAGCAGCTGAGCACCACGCAAGAAATCCAAGCATCAATCTCACTCGAGTTGTGAAAAATTTCAACATCTCCTCCAACAGAGGAAGGACTTCTCTGGCTCCCAAGATGACTTCCAACAGTGGCAACAAGTTAGACCATTAAAGAAAAGCATCTGCCAAACCAAAACACAGACTTGTGGTTTCCACGGGACTAGGGTGCATTTGAAAGCTGCTGCAGTTTCCAACACCATTAAACACTGACTATAACAGAAATCATGCAATAAGGAATGCACAAAAAAGTATCTTTGAAAAATAAATACATTTATTTTAGATGACTCAGAGTACTATGTGCTCTAAGTTAAAAAACTCCTTGTGAGAGGATTTCAGATTACACTAAACCAAGTCATACTAGCTTCTTTCTAGTGACTCTCCCTTCACCTTCTGCTGGAGGAGAAACAACAGCATCACATGCTGCACTGCAGGTCTGGGGTGGGATAGATGTTCATAAACACTTAGTCATGTGTCTCTCCTGTTTTCCACATTTGTAACTTCATGCTATTTATTTATATGTTTTGAAATTCCAATACAAATGTAAGTTTAGGATCCTCTAAAAGCTGCCCTTTCTGGCAATAACAAAGTTTCTAATTTGTTTCCCTAGATAGATATATATATATATAGGAATAAAAATGCAACTTTCACTCGTGTTTCTCTACCCCATTTCAGTCAATACTCCCATTTGGCCATTCACAGCAGAAACACTGGGCTTTGGCTGTGCATACTCTCATACTTCTGGTAACAGCTTCCCTTATATTTCACCGTCCCACTAGTGTGTTACTGCAGCCAGTGACTTCAAGGGTGTTCTTTGAACTCAGCCTGCCCACATAAATGCCTCTTTGAGAAGCTCTACCCTGGCACCACTTTCATGCCGATGCACGTGATAGAGACTAGAGTCTCAAAGCTGTAAAACCCAGCAAGTTCAATCACCCACACGAGCAGGAGGCACAGCATTCTGCCCACACATTGCTGTGGAAAAAAAAGCATACCCAGACGTCCTGATCCGATTAGCAATTCTGGCATCAAATCCTCACCCAGACAAAATATGTGTCTGATACTTGCCTAGGACCAGTTCAAGATTTCTCAAAAGTGTAGACAAAATTGAATCTGGTGGCATTACCAGGTTCATAGGTGGGAAGTTGAGAACGGCCCCAAAAAAGTGTTTTCCACTCCCTGCAGCATGACCCCCTCCATCCATCTACTTCATATGCATTCCCATTGCAGCAGGCCTATCCTCTATCTTCTCAAACCCAGATTCAACTAACCACATCTGTCCAAGCCTCATTCCTTCTACAAAAGCTATTAATCCTCCACCTTGTCCAGCTGCAATCCTTATTCATAGTCAGGCTGCTGCGAGAGGGAAGGAAGCACCAGGCAGGGGGTTTCTTTGCCTTGGGGAAAGGAGGCAGTGGCATTGGGCCAAACTACACGGACTGAGAGTTGGACTTTTTTCTTTTACCACAGTCCTACAAGCTGCAGTGATGACTGATGCTGCTGAAGAGGGCTTCTCTCCCACAAATATGTGGGCTGCTCCTCCCAGTGCAGCAGAGGGCTGTGTGAAAGAGAAGTCAAATAAGCCATCTGGGCACCAGTTCAGTCCTCGCAGGCTCTGGTTCAAGCAACACTGGCAGCCATCGCCCTGCCAGCTTCACACATGCCATAGTATGTTCCAACACCCTCCCATGGCACGCACAAGGGCTGCTGTTCAAGGATGCAGGGACGTGTCTTCACCCTATGTAGAAATCATCATTAGAAGGTCCATTCCTGATAGGTGTAAAGAAAAAGACGCTAGATGCAATGCAGAACCTCTTTCTGAGAGCAGCTTTTTCAGGGTGCTTATTTTATAACTGAGGGATGGTAAAAGGAATACTGTAACAAGGAAGAACAAGCCAGTTTAAAATTTAAAAAACAAAGGGTATGGGACCCTGTTGTACAAAGCAGTGGAGATTAAGAAAAGCTCTGTGTGCAGGTAACACACTTTAAAAAAAGGGGATTGTTTCCATGTCCCAGAAAGGAAGAAGACTCAAAACCACACCTAAATACTTCCCACAATGCAACAACTTAAAACCTCTTTGCTGCCTTCTCTGGTTTTCCGTGGTTATTACCTTGGGAGGCAGAGGCTTCTTGGTTGCATATTTAGTAGTTGGTTCACAGAGCAAGCAATGGCTTAGCGAAAGGAGATGACCGGAGACCCAGAGGCAATAAGGATCATACTATGGTTTATGACATGCTATGGTATAGGTTTTCTTTGCAACATGAGCTCACCATAATCTTTTAAATTAAAAAACACGCTTCCTAGAAAGACCCTTCCTATTAAATATTTGGGATAACTACCACAAATAGGGTCTAGCAAAATACTTCTCACAGAATTTGTTCAGTGTTTATGTAGAACAAATTCAAAAGTGGTCCAATAATAAATACTTGTTCTTAGAGGAAAAATTCAAATTTTTACTATGAATGTTCCCAAGTTTTCCTCAGAAATATACAGTAAAATATACACATATATCCAGCTAGAGTTTCTCAACAAAAATTCTTATCGTAAAGCAAATGATGATGGAGGCACACATACTTGAGCTTAATACAAACCTAGCTCGATAAATTGATGGTAATTCATTCTTAGCCTTAAAGTAGTCTTTGATAGTAAGTGTGAAGCTAATAATACTAAATAACTGTAGTAGAAAGATGGATGGCATATGTAAAGTAGAGTTAATCACATGTACGTTCCTGTTTTATGATTACAAAGATGCTAATTATCCAGCACTGTGCATCTAAGGGGAGATGAAACCACTGTATGTTTCTTTACTAACTTGGATTTAAGTACTTAGAATTTAGTCCTGCAACTCTCATTTTTATTTCATCACTTTTTCTCCCAAAACATGTGCTATAACATCTTTGCACATGAGTCGTTTGAAATGTAAAGGAAAATATCATGCAGAAAACTCTCTCAGCTTGATACTTGGTTTGCCTAGAAAAAGCCTTGTGGTAACAAACACCTAATGCAGTGCCACATCCAGACCAAGTAACAACAGCAGAGAATGTATTTTGACAACACAGTGATCTTACTTTAAAAACCCACCTTGTAACTCTCAAGGAACAGCTACTTATACTTTCTTTGTTGATACGCATCCAAAGGTAATTTCTTATTCTAAATTATCAGGCAGCTCTTCCTACTTACAGTCACATGACCCCAGTGAAAGCACCTACCAACTACAATTCTATCTCCAAATACTCGTTAATCCTGAGTAGCTCTCTGGTTCTGCAAACAGCATAATCGAACTCTGTTCAAAACCTGTGTTTTCCAGCTTTCCCTTCAACACAAGTTCAGGCCAAATTAGAAAAAATATATATATAATTGTTAAAGTAAATGACATTACCAACATAGTCCATGTGATAAATAAAGGGTTAATAATACAAATTCTCCCATGAACCTACATCACTTTCGTGTACTTTGTACAACATTTTCCCGTACTGTGACTTTTCAGATTATATTTGTCAGTATTTTAGCTAGAGTCTAGTATTTCCTCTCCATCTTGGAAAACCTGTGCAGACCCGTGGCACTGGTAGCTGACAAGCCTACACAAAACAGGTACAATTTTGGATCCTTGGACAATTTAAGGAGAACTACGCCAGTTACGTACTTCAATTTCTCCTACATGCAAATATGGAAAGATTATTCTTACACACACTGGAGCTCCAGCACAGGTAGTGAAAGTTCCTGGGCTCCTACGATGAACTGTTATACCTCCAATTTTGCCATTGCCAAGGAGCCTGAAGCTATCAGACTCTCTCTGCTAAGTTTTAAACCATGTGCTTTCTTGCATCCTGATTTTGGTAACACATTAAGTATCACATACTCCATAAAAATGATTTTAAAACAAAATACACAGAAAAATTTGCTATGGAAACATACCAAGCAGTTTTTGTGATCCCTTGCTCAAATCACTGCACAGCTAAGTGGGAAACCTGCATTGGTTAAGCAACCAATTATTGTGACTCCCAATAAATATCAGATTTTGCATATATCCAATATTGCAAGACAGAAATGCTGCAACACTGGTGTACTTTCTGAGCAACCGGGGAGAAAAGAGACAAAACAGTAAAATATGTGTTGAATAGAGGATTTGATGGTTAACTACAGAATTCTGTTAAGAAGCAGTCTTCAAGAAGACAATGATGAGTAGTCCTCTCATCAAGAGAAGGTGGAAATATGCAAATAAAGGGTAGCTTAAGAGTGGGTCATGCAAAGTCTAACTTCTTCAGGAGAATAAATAGCAAAAAGTTAGCTTTTATATGCACAGGAAAACTCATTGAATCTTGATTTAGTATTTGTACTCAAACCTGTACTCAGTATCTGGCAACCAAAAGATTATACAATCTCTGTAGGATGAACTCAACAGCAAACCTCAGCATAAGCTGAACTCTGAGGTTAACTTCTCCATCTTCCTCATAAAAAAGCAATTCAAACTCTTATGCACATAAGCCTCCACATAAAATCAAGGGGTCAGGATCTTCAGCCATTCTACCTGCAGTTTGTCTTTTGCAAGTAACTTTTCAATGTGCTAAATGTGGAAGGGCACATCCGAATCACATTCCATTTGTTGTTACTCACTGACAAAAACCAAGTCAGTACGAGGATCTCTCAGCTATGCAGCTCAGGGAATATATAGCCAGATATCAGATTAAACCAAAAGACCGGCAAAAACCAACCTGTAAAATCACCAGTCACTTCCTCTCTCAGAAGCACCAGACCCCAAGCCTCTGCTGTTAGAGGAAAAAGTAACGAAATATTGGCAGAGTTCTTGTATGTGGAAGGAGTTACAGTACCCACCTGCATGCAGGACTGGTCCCTCTCATTGAGCAAACCTTCCTTCCTACCAATGCCCAGAGCAGGGCACTGGCTACACTTATTTTTGAAGACACTCTCAAAGTAGACATGATTTTCTGACCTACATTTCTACTTCTCTCATCTACTCTGTATGTCTGTGATTGAGTAGAGACATCCAGCCACAGGTTGTCCACTGTGACACTTATCAAAGAGCAAGAGACCACCTAATGTGCTTAAATAGCTACATGGGAGGAGTCTTAGCTCATCCACTAATGAAGATCTCTATTCCTTTCCCAGTCATCTTTCAACATTTAGCTATCACAGGGACGTGAATTTCACAGATGCCCTAGTTATCAGTAAATGCAATAAATAGGCTATTACTGAAGAAGTGGAGGACAAGACGATGTCACACATGTCATAGGAAAAGGAGCATTTTAGGAGTTGGCTTGGGCAGTCAAACACTCGAATTCTGGTTACTTTTATTCCCAGGCCATATAGTTTGAAGTTATTTACACAAGCATCAAACACAATGGGATAGATACTTTTACAAAAGAATGAAAAGCCAGGACTTAGCATCCACAAATGCACCCAAGCATTTCTCAGGCTACACACAAATGCAAGGATAAAGCCACTCACCCGATGGTGAAATACAGTTACCTCTAAGGTGCGATAAAGCAGCGGCTCCGCTCCAACACTACAGGATTGTTTACAAGAAGGGAAATGAAGCTCAACTTCTCCAGCTGAAGCTGCAGAGGAATTCAAGGCAGGCAGAAAGTAATTATTCAGCTGGAGTTTGGCCAGGACAGTGGAGTTAGCACTGCTGTTCTCACAAACTCTGTTGGGGGACTATGCAATGACCACCAGCACCGTCTACTGAGTCATCAGTGCTACTTCCTGCAGAACCCAGGTTCTCCTTAGAAATCTCCCACTTTTGGATTGAGCAAGCCTATCCCTGGTCAGTTTGGGAACAACACTGGACAAGGAGAAAGGGCGAGAAGTATAACTATTAGTGTCACTTTCAAGAGCAGTAAATTTTACATGGATTAAAAGGATGAAATCTTTATATATAGTAAAAAAGATAATTATAATGAAGGCATCTGTCTAGCTGGCACCACCTACAGCAAGACCTGCAAGCAGTAATTGTACAATAACAACGTGGTGTTTAGTGTGAGGTTTAGGACATTCTGCCAGAAAACCTAAAGTATCCAGGTTGTAAAACACTGTAATAAGTAGGTAATCCCCAGCCTGGCGTCCAAGTTACTGCCCTAACCTGTTCCTTATGATTATAAAATGTCTCAGTGTCAGCAGGTTCACTGTGAGTCAGAGCTGAAATAATAAATGGCTTATTCTCCATCCTGATGGAGGAAATACATCACGGCGCATTGTGGCTCGCTTACTGAGGCTTTTTTTTTTAACAGGAAAATGTAAAAATAACCAAGTCATTCCGCCTTATTGCACTTATTTTTGATTAACAAAGCCCTTATTACAATCAAATTAGAAAAGAAAAAACAGCATGTTTTCAATAAGGTCTGCAAAAACAATACCTTAGGAAAAAATACAGAAGAAAAAATACTGCACAAACAGCCAAAGAATATGAAATTTGCAACAAATAGCCTCTTTGCCAAAGTGATTCCACCACTTGGCTCCTGTAAACAACAGGTTGCCTGAGCTGAGGTAAAGGTCTAGACTCTAACCTTGATGGCACTTTTGGTCCCTAAAAGCTGTCTTTAATCATGTCCCAGCGTTCACAACATGCTCACAACTCAAGTCATGCGCTTGCACACTCAGGACCTCAAGCTGTAAACTCCAGAGGAAAACTGCTATCTCTTGCTTCCTGCATTGCTAGCAAGCAAACAGTGCCCTACTTCTCTCAGGTCTGCCGCAACACTACACACAAACCACACAAAATGTACTCTTGAAAGCTATTAAGAGACCCATGAAACACCAGCACCCCAAAAATACTCATGCTTTACCTAACACAGAAATATATAATAGCAGGAGTACTGTAAGCAAGTACTGCAATCAGTTCTTACATCTTTTGTAAACTAAAAGAACAGTAACAAGTACAAGAAAATAAGTATCATTATTTTATGGACTTAGCCAAAAAGTACAGACAGCCAAAAAGATGACTATTTCAAGCTCAAATTTGGAGCACACGTATTTTTGTACACATACAGAGTGGCCTACATACATAGAACACTTAAAACAACAGAATAATATAGAAAAACCAGATCAATATAGAAAAATATATGATCAAGTTATATATAAAAGTCTTAAATAACATCCATTTTCAAAAAAGAAATAAAAATACCTCAAATAGTAGAAAACACAATTAGACAGTATTTGCACAAATTATAAATGAAAAAATCTGGGGTGAATATCATGAAGACAGCCCTGGCTGTTTCCAGGGAAATATCTGTTTGAAAGGATTGCAAGTTCTGTGACTCTGCATATTCAAAAGACACAGTAATTGACATTAGACATATAAAGAATACAAAATTCTTTGAATTAAAATAACATGCAATAAGAATATAAATTTCATGGTAGGAAAAAAAATCCTGACATCTTTTTGCATTATATGTAGAAAAACAAGTTACAAACCAATAATTTAGACTGGAGTATGAAAACCAAATGTTAATTCCCAGACTACTACTGCTAATAAACCGGTAATCAATAACTACTAAGTTATTTATGACCAATACTGTACCAAAAATGCAGATTAAAGTACAAAGTCACTTTTAAAGTGTTGTGTCTTGACTGCAAGTTTTTTAAATGTACAGTTTAATTGAATAAATTAACAATTTCCTTCTCTTGCATATCCCTTTCTGCAGCTTCTTATACATGCCTTAGTAACTCAAATTTACCATGACCTTTAAAACCTCAAGATCCTGTGGGTAACAGTGGCCAGGACTCAGAGCTACAGGACAGGCACTTTCATCCTATGCATGTTTGGCCATGCCAGAGTCTGCCTGTGAGACACACTGTAGTGTTGGTTTCCACCCCATGCTGTTTTCTAGCTGAAAACCCTGAATAATTTGAGTTCTGTTCTGGTGCTATCCATCAACCCTAATTCTTGGCAGCTACTTAAAAGGACTAATGGTCTTGCAATGGAGTCATGGGACTTTGACTCATGGTCCCAGATTCAGGTCCTGATTCCACCATCAGCCCCCACGCTGCTCCAGCCCTCTCCTCTGCCCTGTGCTCCTCCTCAGCTGCCCCACCACCACCAGTAAGGATGCCAAACCTCCTCTCCTCTTGGGCCTCTTCCTAGGCTTTAGATGATGTTTTGAAGGTTCCTGATACGTTCAAGGATGCCTTTGCTTGCAATTGCTCCTCTCAGTTGCCTTTGATAGAAATTCATGTCAAAATATGTGAAAATACTGTTGTGTGAAAGGTTGATACACTAAATCTATGCAAGCACAACAAACCATGTCATAGTTTCCTGCAGATTTACCCACATCACACCCCACACCACCATGTCCTCCACAGCTTCCCATGGGCATAACCTCAACCCCACAATCTGCACCCCTCTTCCAACTTCGCTACTTTCACTCCTTTATCTTTAGCAGCCCCCAAATACTGCAAGCCCCCAGTGAAAGCCCCCAAACTCCACAGCATCCTTAAGCCCCTCCTAAACAACACCCTTTGGCGGAGTCCACCATGTCCAGAGTTTGGACTAGCCAGCAAGTGCTATCCACCAGGAGAAAAACAGGAGATCCCAAGCATGGTTACTTAACTCTTGAACTGAACCTCTTTTTTTTTAATTATGTTTTATGACATTCATAATAATGAATATTCCAATGATGAGCACAGAAGCTTGATGAGCACAGAAGCTGGATTCATTACTGCCTTGCGACTCATTAAAGGTTTTTTCTAAACTGAGTAAAGTTTCCATATCTTTTGGGCCACATCTCATATTAGAGCTACACTTCAAAAAAGTGTTACAAATCAAACAACTTCAATGACAACACTACAAAGAAGAACAAAATACCCAGCATTTGGAATGGCAAGAAATTAGTATTTATAAATATCCCCCAGATACATTTAGAATTTTTAACGCCTTTCACACTTTGGACTTCAACCCTTAAACATACAGGAAGAATGTTTCATTTTAAGCTTCTGGACTTTTTTTTTTAAATTTATTTCCGTTTTGGCTTGTGATGTGAACAGATCTGTTCAGTGACATTACACAGCACTGCTTCTGAAAGCAAAAGTCTGCTCTTTTCAATCCTACACCAGTAAGAGAAAAAAAACTTCTTCCTTCTGACCCAAAGATCACAGAAAAGAATACATGTATCTAAAGACAAGACTTGCAGACAGTTGTCATAGCTTGTATTGAACAACAGAGCTGGAAAAAGCACACAAGCCTTGAATTACAGAAGCTTCTCCTTTAACTCTTTTCATTATTTTAATTTATGAATGGGAATATTTATTTTCTTAAATACCATTCATAACAAGTTATCTTCCTTATTAATTGTTTGCAACACTCATTTAATTCTGTATCTTTTTCTTTTATTCTCATCTGCATTTACCATGTTAGTGAAGAGTTGATGCTTCCAGGTAAAGATTGCTTTTTTGAACTGATAGGAAATCCTATAAAGTCTTACGGTTGTAGTTTTTCTCCATAACAAACCCTCCATTACGTAGCAGATTACCTACCTTTAAGATATTCCTTTTCTATGTGACACACATTATCTTCTCTTTAGAAAGCAAAACTTTCCTAACTAAGCCTCAGCAAGAGAAAGCAGGATTTTACAAAGCAAAAAACCAGAAAAACACAACTCATGGCACTCGCGATTTAACTCACATTTCAAAGAGTTCTCATTTCCTCTCTTGCCTTTTCTTATAAACACCACAACCAAAACACATTTGTTTGCTTTGGTTTTCAAAACTCTTCTACTCCAAAATATGAGAAAATTTCTCTGCAACCCACTGAGCTTACTGGCAAGTTATAGCTTTTGTTCCCATATCAAGACCTTTCAGCCTTTACAGACTTTCTAGACAGTACAAAACTTGCAGTTCAGATACACCTTACATCTGTCCTGGTAGTTGGTAAGCCCAAGGCTGATGGATGTCATGACAATCTCTGGCTCAAAGAACATATTTCACCACACAGAACTGGGACACATGGCATATTGCTGTGTATCCCCGGTCTTGCTTTCAAAATGGAAAAGGGTGACAATTCTCTTGGGCTCCATAGGCATGGAAGTTATGCTATTTATTTGAAAAAACCCACACCTACGCTGTGTGTGAATTGTGTGGTTGTGCTCAGTCTTTAAGAGCCCAGACTTCCCAGTGCTGGCAAGCAGGGAGTTAGGTGTGGGTTAAACCCCATGTATGACCGTCACCTTTCTACCTCCTTGGAAGAGCAGACTGTTGCAACCACAAGTGAAACCCATGATTTCTCTAGTGACTAGAAGATAGTTGCTTTTTAATCCTTCTTACAGAACCTTCTTCCCAGTCCTTTAGTGGCCACTGTGGTATGAGCAAGATGTCCAGAGCTTGGCTGCCAAATCAGACAAACTATAGCCTGTACAGAGAGAAACCCAGACGTTTCAATGTCTGCACAACATGGCAAACTGGGCCAGTCCCCTATGGAGTCAAAATGCAAGCCCTGAGATACCATCTTAGTCCCATGCACTCAGGACTATACCTAAACTCATGGTGTCTCCTAATTTGAGTCTAAAAGGAACTCTAGGGATGTGCACAAGGGCTGTCTCCTTTCTTGGCAGTTATTCACTGTGCCTGATGAAGTTTCGCCTTGTGAACATTTAGAACAGGAACCTATTCTCCTTCACTGACTACCAATCCCAAATAGACCAGCCTCCCAAGCTAAAAGCAGACTACATAACCCTCTTCATATCCACCTATCTTCTTCCCCTTCTACAGTTACCCAAGGGCTTTTCTTGCAACACCAACAGGTACACTTTGAATCACAAAAGTCAACAAATGGATAGGAACCACGAGACATAAATAAAGGCAACTATTAATCCTACAGTTAGGAAGGAACCTGCAGGCAACCTCACCTGTTGTTCAGAAGAGGACTGTGGTGTCCACAGGGGGCAAAGGAGAAACTTCTGTTTCTTACTTAAAAGCTTCAGTGCTGCAGAGGAACCTCAGAACCTTACTGGACTCTCACACAACTGGTTTCCATAGCAGTTACACACATGACCTTTAGGTTGCCAGTACAAAATGAAAAGTCAAATCTTAAACAGTAAGCAAGATCTGTTTTTCTTATTGGTGCAAACTATGTGAACATTAACACAAGATTTACATGGCAGGGGAAAACACATGTTAATGGGGAGAGGAAACATTCAGTACAGATATGTTTTGCTACTCTATTTCTATTCCTCATGTAATAAAATCCAGTGTAAGTGGCACTTAAGCAGATCAGCAGCACTAGCAATGAACTTGGTCAGAAGTTTCTGACAATAAAAGCATATACTATGGGGTTTTTTCCTTAAATTTGGAAGGAAGTTTAACATTTCAGTATAACTCAGTCCATGTTACAGACATTTCTATGAAAAGGCACATGTCCTACAGCAAAGCTCATTTAACAGTCACTTCCCAGCAACAAACTTAAAGCCTTTGTTGGCAATTTCAATTTCTGCTCTGCATGATTCATTTATCCTTGGGATAGGCCTGAGCAAGGGATTCTCCCAGCAAAAGACAGACTAATCAAATTATTTCAACTCAGTCAGGTATTCACTTTATGCCATCCAGCCCTGATGGCAAAATTACTTGTAATAGCAGATCTCCCAACGTTAGAGGAAAAAAAATTATCTTCACAGGCTAAACACTGGCTTAATCAGAGCCAAGAGGCAAAGCTCCAACAGTCAGAAAGACGTAAACGTTACCTCTTTCTCATTCTCATTCCTAATCTTTTACGCTGCTGGAAAGTGGCTTATATACATATACACAAAGGTCTTTTCCAACCTAAACAATCCATGTTTCTACGACATGGACCCTCATTAAAGACATGCACTAGACAGAACACAAAATTACCCCACATGCAAGGCAGCATTGCTACATTGCATCCCAGTGGCTGGCATGGAGAGGACAGATTTTTGTAAGATGCTGAAAGGTCCCAGCACAGTGGCCAGGACTGAGCAAAAAACCTGAAAAGGCTTGAGGCCTTCCACCCCTCTTTCTGGGCAAATGAGCCATCCACGTGTATCCAAACATACGTACTCCAGAAGAGCAAAATTCTCCTTTCCATTTTCCTTGGCCTCCAGCAGGGAAGGGAGGTAGGACTCAAGTTGGTCACCCCAAAATTTTATACAGGACAGCACAGTAAAGTCTCTCATGCCCATGTCCCCTGCCTTGTGTGCTGCCATTAGGCAGGGACACCAGCCACTGGGCCACCACAGGGATGCTGACCCAAGAGCCGGCTCGCGAAAACAAAGCACTGCCCTGGGCCACGGCTGCAAGTTCAGCTGGTGTGTTACTAAACCCTGTTGTTCAGGAGAACAACTGGAACAGTTTGGAAACTTCTACCTCAGAAGAAATCTCCACAGCCACAGCCCTGCCCTGGCTAGGTTAATGCAAAAGGCCTGAAGACCCTGGTGTAGTTGTATTTCATACATCCATCATTTGTTGCTACTTTTATACATCATGCCTCGCAAAAGGCACCTAACCCGGTGATTTTTTGTGTCAATTATCTCTTACCTCTGTCTAACCCTAGAAGATAATCTGAAAATTAAGAGGTTTAATGTACTTTCCCTTTAGCCTGATTACTGAAGGACAAGCTGCAGCATCAGTTCATCTGCTGGGCACCTGCACAGCATGGCATGGCGGCTGGCTAGCAATGAAAAGCAAAGGAAAAACCAGCTCTTGCCCCAGGAGTGGACAGGAAACAGGGGTAAAAGATCAAGCAATGGTGCCAATAACTATGGTGGGTTATTCTCTTCCTCCGCTCCCACCAACCCCTCTAAGCACCAACAGCTTTCATCTGCCTCCCTGAGGAAAGTCATTCAGGCCTCCACCTCCCCTGGTGCCCCTCCTCTACATCTGACAACAATGTTCTTGCTGTCATCATCTTTGAAAATGGAAATATTTCTTCTCAGCTGTACAGTTTTTGATGTTGACAGCTTTTATTTCACACATGAAGAACCTCCTGCATGCCTGAAATCTTGCCAGCCTTTTCCCATGGTTCCCTTAGCCCTAAGAAAAGGCACTGCCTCCTATAAGAGCATCATGATGCCACCATTACCACTGCTATTTCCTATGTTCTCAAATCCAATGCAGAGGGCAGTCACATGCTCCTGTTTATACATCCCATAATACAAGGCTGCTATTTATCAATAAATGCCTTGAGGTGCAGAGGAAAGCCCAAGCTAATAAAAATCTGCTGGGATAATCTGCTGGTGTTTCACATCAGCAACAGCAGTGGACAGGGAAAACTGAAGGGAAATTGTGGATGTAGCAGAGAGCGTCCAAAAAGTAAAGAGCAAAAGAAAGGGCTGCTGCAGGTATTTGAAGAATTGGGGAATGCTATAGCAGGGGCACCGATTATTAGTGGGACTAATCAGTTGCCAAATCCTCCGATTATAATTGGTATAACTATAAAAAAGATTAGTACAAAAGCATGAGCGGTAATGATCATGTTGTAGATTTGGTCACCTCCTAAGAGAGTTCCTGGTTGTCCGAGTTCTGCTCGAATGAGAAGGCTGAGGGTGGTACCAATCATGCCAGTTGGAGGAAAAGGCAGCAGAAGTAGAGGCCCAACTTTTTTTTCCCTTTTCTTTTCTTTAAACTCAAATCCAAGGCATTAAAGAATGACTTAAAAAATACATAGGCAAACAGATATACGCTATATTTTGCTCAGTAAATAACTAACCATTGGAACCCATGGCTGCAGGATAACTGCTGGAAAAATGACTTGCAGTGATTAAAAAAGGATTAAATGGGTTTTATAAGCAACAGTATCTGTTGTTAAACATGCTAAAATAAAATTACAAGAGTTAATAATCCGTTTGCTTCAGGGCATAAACTAATCCTCATCTAAGGGTAGCAGAGATCTGCTTGTATGTCAGCTCGATATCTGGTGCAACAACTCCCTTCCACAGGCAAGCAATCCTTGCTTTAAATTCCTGGCATTTAAAAATTGTCTTTCTTGCCTCAAAAAGAGAGCACGTTATTGCTCAGGCCTTCAACTGACCTCACATGATTAAGTGGCGTTTACTAGGTACACCGTTTCCTTGAGGGGCGGGGGTGAAATGCATGAAAAGGGAGGTGAACAGTTTAATTGCTCCACATTTCAATATTCTGCTCTCAGTTTCTTTAAATACAGTTGTCAGGGCACTAAAACCAAGCACAAGAGCTAAAAATATTGTAAAAAGTTTAAAAACATGAACAAAGAATTAGTACTTTCTATTAGTACTTTTCAGTGCAAACAGTTTATCAGCCAAATCATTTTGTGAGAAAATTAGATGTTTGAGACAGGCAGCAAGGGAAGATTTTTAATGTCTTAGAACAGAAGAATTTACTCTGCCTGGTAATAATTAAAGCATTATCTAATATCATAGCTTGGCTCTCAAAGATGGAATAGGGTTGACATACAAAGTCCTTGAGATTATGATTCCAGCCCTCTCCAAACCCAAATCTAAATCCATGAACCTTACTAACAGATTGGCTAGTCTCCCAGATAATTGCTTCTGGACAAAACACAAGATGGGACATGACGCGTCCAGTACTCCAATGTGGTTATGAATTTTTGGTTTCAAACACCAGTTTGCACTTTCCCATAGGTAGGACGGCTGCATGCTGGGGACACTCCTCCCCTAGCTCAGGACAGCTCCTAGTAAAACAAGTCTTGAACATCAGCCCCACCAAACTCATTCCACAACTGACCTTTCCCTCTACACCACCAGGCTACACCCACCAGTTTTATCTCTCTGTGAATGTTTTATTATCATTTTTGATTTTTAGGGGGGGTGCAAATTATAGCTGGCTCGGTTTGATAACCCAAAAGATCAACATTTGAACTGTGATTTCAAAAAAGGACTTTGCAATTAATCACTTCAAGTCACTAGCAAGTCAGATCAAGCATGTCCGGTGTGCTTCTGCAAAGTCTGGCACTGAGGAGAGCAGTATCAGTACTAGAGCCCCATGTTAAACTGATAACTAATGCAAGAAATATAAAATGTTGGGGGGGGGAACTAAAAACAAACAAACAAAAAAACTCTGAAACTTAAATTAGTTTTACAAAGAATGCAAACATACCATTTCATACCACTGTATGTATATATTCCCTCTCCTCCCCTACTGCTGAAGCAGCAAAGTATGCATGGCAAATGGCAGGATTCATCTGAAAATTACTCTAGCAGCACTCTATTAGCCTGTAAGGAGTAAGCTAGAATAAAAATATTCTGAATGTTAACTGAAAGTAGGTAGTTGTCATGAGGAGTCGTCGGGTCAGTCTTCTTGCTTAGTTTGCAGAATTTTCCTTTCAATCAGCAATAAGCACTACACATGAAGATAACATTACTTATTTGTTCTACCTATCAGGAATTAATACAGAAGCAAGAGAAGCAACTGCAAGACAAAAAGGATTGTTTTCCCACACGTAAGTAAAAACGTACTAGCCACAGTCAGGCCAAGAGCCACAGAACATAATGCTAACCATGGCCCCAGCCATTTCTGGTGAGATGGGACAGATGCAGTTTCTAGAGACTGCACATCTTAGTTAGGGGAACAACTTTCCACATGCCCAGTAGCTGAATGCAAATATGCTCAGTTGAAAACATGGAAGGGACCTCAGGAAGTCTGTCCCTGCCCCAAGACATCAACAATTATGCCCACCACCCCATATGACACACAGAGTAACTTGCCACAGAAGTGACAAAAGGCCTGCATCACATTCAGTGTCAAGGCAGTCTTACCAAGCAGCCTGCCTTAAAAATTCAGTTAGAGCACTATACTATCAGTCCCCCTGCTTCACACAAAAGACAGGAGTCAGCCGCACTGCATGTCTTCTCCCAGAGGAATTAAAAACCATAGGAAGTAAGGAATTGGGTTTCCAGACGCAAAGAATACTGAGCACTCACTCACTGACCTGTTGGACTAGCACAGGTTGCCTCCAACTGAAACAATATCACTCATTTGAAAAAGAGAAAAAAAAACACACTTAGGTGGTTCAGATTATGCTGATAATAAAAAACTCATTACAGTGCAGGATACTGCCCCATGACTGACCACTGTAATTGCCTGGACTCTGGGTCCCAAGCTAAAAATCTCCTTCCCATATAAACAGTCCAAAAGAACTGATTTCTTTTTCTGCTCCATCAACAATAATCCTCAGTAAACAGAAGCTGAGTATTTGGTGTGTTTTAATATGCAGGTTAACCAACCAGGGGGTGAAGCCAGTAACAGTTGCCCTCATCTTTGGGGAGAAGGTGGTGAAACTGTGCTTAATGTCATCTCTTCAAAAAGGTGTTTTCTACATATGTATATGCTACCACGTCAGCCTTGTTGCATAACCAAGTTGTGCAATCATTGCAAATTCATTTACAACTTCATTTTTGTTCCAGAGCTCCACAAAGGGGAAGGAGGGATCTCTGTCAAGGGATGGTGTGGACTTTGCAGAAGTCCTTGGCCACAGGAGGATGGTCTGAAGAGGGGTCGGAGGCAGTGGGAGGGCACTGGGACACCTTCACTAATGCCTCTACTGCTCACCCAGAGCAGATGTTTGGAACAGAGTTTTAGTTAGAAACCTCAAAGCAAAGAATGACTTCATAGCATCAGGGGATGACTAGCGTTGGCTTGGGCCGCAAGCAGAGAAGATTATGGTTTCTCCTTTTAATGCTTATTACTATGTCATTGCCACAGAATTGTAAAGAAGAAAATGGCAAGAGTGCAGTATCAAGTTTTCATAGACTGAACAAACTGGATTATTTAAGAGTGACTCAAGTTTCCTAACGAGCACGGAAAAGTCGGCATTAAGATAGTATCTCTTGATTTTCCCAAAATCAATTGCAACAGGCTGCACTTTTAAATTCTGCTTTAAACTCCTATCCTTGTTTGTATTTCAAGGCATTTACTGGATTTACTACATTTGTATATAAGGAGCAGACAACACATCAAAAGTACCAGAGACCAGACCCTAGATCAGCACTAAAACTCCACCAGCTGGAATATATACTCACACAATGTTGGGAGAGACACTCAGCCCTTGCAGTAAAGATAAACCCTCAGCCATAAAGATCTGACACCACAGTTTTACTTGGAGGCTGTGTATATTCATCAAGGAAAAAGGAGAAATAAGGTAAAAAAATTAATCCCCCAACTTGACCCAAAGGTGAAAGCTCCTGGTTCAACCCTATCCATCCAACTCGGAGGTTTACAGACATCGTGCCACCTGCATTTAAAATGCTGAACTGCCTTCCAGCTCTGCCTTAATTTCCAACTGAATGAGTCAGGGACAAGATACTATAACAGTTGTAAGAAAGTAAAGCTGCTCTGAGTTAAGCATGCAGCCACACTCTGGGTTTTCACATCTAACAAAAAAAAGTACACTTTTTATGGTATTGCTTCCTTCACTATAGATTTCTCGATATTAATCAAGATCTAAGTATATCTAGCTAGATAAAAAATATAGTGCATTTTTATTTACGTCTAAATTATATAACACAATTGGATCAGATCACATGTGAGGCTGCATCCTCATCCTGAATTTCAACTACCTTCTGGTTTGAGTTGCAGACCTGTCTGCTGAGCAGAGCTCAGCTTGTAGAGTCA
The DNA here is from genome assembly GCF_003984885.1 of Neopelma chrysocephalum. NCBI lineage: Eukaryota > Metazoa > Chordata > Aves > Passeriformes > Pipridae > Neopelma > Neopelma chrysocephalum. Next base: position 10,813,799 of record NW_020897694.1, on the reverse strand, counting down.
GGGCTGAAGCAGGACAAGCGTAGCAGTGTCAACAGGCAAACAGCAACTGCAAATACCTTATCAGCCTCACCTGGCTCTGGCAACTGAACCTTCCTAAGGGTCACTATAAAGTTCATTCAAAAAAAAATAACAGTAATAACAATGAATCTAAAAAAACATAGTAGTAATAATGAATCTAATCAATAAACATTTACCTGGGAATCACGGAATCATAGAATTGGTTGGGTTGGAAGGGACCTTAAAGACCATCAAGCTCCAACTCCACCACCACAGGCAAGGACATCTTCCAGTAGACCGGGTTGCTGAAAGCCCCATCCAACCTGGCCTTGAACACTGCCAGCGATGGGTCATCCACAGCTTCTCTGGGCAACCTGTGCCAGTTTCTCATCACCGTCACAGTAAAGAATTTCTTCCTAATATCTAATATAAACCTACTCTCTTCCAGTTTAAATCTTTCACTTTAGCACAGGCATTAGTTTCCTCACCTGAACCTCCAGAGACATTGAAAGACATTACTGAGGAATAAAGCCAGCAACACAGTATCCTCCAGAGAGGCCAAGGGATATACCTTAACTGATTTAAGTAGTGAGGCATCTATTTAGTGAATCACTACAAACTTCTCTGATAACTGCAAAAGGAAATGTGATTCCTTTCCTTGACCTCCTCTTCACACCTGAGCAGCAAGCAGAAAAGTACCCACAAACGCACCTGGAAGACAGAAGCATTTCAGCAGGACTCTGCTGGCAGGCTCGGCTCCTGCACGAGGCAGCTGCCGGGTCACAACTCACTGAAATCTGCACTGCAGCACCCTGTCAGCATCGAGGCAGAACCCAGGCTCTAGGCTTTCCCAAAAAGCCTCCTGCTCACACCTCTCCACACCACCCAGTGCTTGCACATGAGAGGACAGCTGCTAGGGGCAGTTGGGAGCAGCCCTCAGCCCCACAGTGCTTGGATGCTGGAGCTTCATAGGGCAGTCCTGCAGGGGAAGGGTGCGAAGGGACGAGGAAAGAATAGAGGGACTAACCGAACAGTTACAAACTACACCTGCTAATTGCGCTTTTCCAGGCATAGACAACAACAGCAGGTATAATTCCTCTTCCCTCAGAGCACCACCAGGATGCCTTCAGGGAGCCAGATTTTCTGGAAGAAGGGGCTTGGGGGGTGGCAAATAATTATATTTAATTTGAAGGTTCACATTTGAAGAGAATATTTTTGGAAAGAGAAATCAACACATTAACAGTGAGCAGGAGCACAGAGCACATAATCCTTTCACATCGTGACAGGAGAGAACTGCGGAGGCCTGCTATGAAGCATGTCTGAATAACAGCATCTTCATTTTTTGAATATCTAATTAGGAGTTTCTATATATTGCAAAGCATTGCTATAAGATATAATTTAGTTGGCAAACACTAAAGATCTCTTAGTCTGTAAGTATGCTTTTGGCAATCAAAATTCAAATCTGGATATATATCCAAGATATGTATGGCACTGGTACTTTTTTTTTTTAATTTTAACAATTACAATCAAATTAGCAGATTACCTCAAATCAGTTTTAAGCAAATACAAGCTACAAGCAAATGAGCCTACACCACCACCAGAACAGTATATTTTTGGATTATTAGTATCCTTACTCCTGTTAGCAGCTCCAAATACATTTAACATATATTAAAAGGCAGTAAAAATCTAAGATGCCAGAACTTAGCACCAACTTGAAACTCACATATGCCAAAAAAACATTTGCAATTGCACTAATTCCCACTGTGGGAACTGAAAGGCAGATTCATACAACACAATGGGCAACAAATCCATTCCTTTAATTTCAGTCGCCAAATTTTAATTAATTTCCATCCAGGCAAACATTTCTGCTGATCTTGCAGGATGTAAGCTCATTTGCACAATAAATGCGGTCTAACAAGTCACCACATTTATAGCAAGTTGCTTCAGTCTTATCTAACTACATAGTTTGAAAAGTCAGTGATGGGTAAGTGAAACCTCACCCACGTCACAGTTTATGGAGTTAAGCACAAGAAAACTGAAGAAGTTGCTACCTTCCCATTGCTAGTGAGACCGCCAACAGTATATTGAAAATTAGAGTCCATATTCTGAATTATGTGTATACTCCTTATTCAGGAAGGGAAAAAACCATGCAGTTTGATTTTCTCCTACAAAATTAATGTCCATATTCCAATGCCCCAGAGCTCCCCTTTCAATAAATCAATCAAAATCAAAGACCCTCTGCTGTATAAATTTAAATAGGTCATCATATAAGCAAAACGGCCACAAGTTCTGCCTGTGTCAGGAGGCATATATTACTACAGCACTAAAGCAGACACCACCAGAAGGTGGATCTGCCAGCAGAATGGGTAAGTGGGGCAGCCCAGGACACAGCCTGTGCATAGCAGCTGCTGCCCATCCACACATGGCCAGCTCCAACATGGAAACTTATGGCCAGGTCCAGGCAACCAGGAGTGGTGTAGGGCCCTCCCCGACACAGTACTTTTGCTCACTTGCTATCCTCCTCCTCTGCAGCATCAACAGTGGAACAAGAGAGCGGTGCCAATAGCGCACGGCTACCGAGCTGCAGGTCAGCCTCACCAGCAAGTGGCTGCTCTCTGCTTCTCTTGTCCTTATGAACCTTCAACTTTGCCCAAAACTACAGTTTCCATGGAGAGCACAAAGGCTGCTCACACATATCACTCCATATATACACACCATTCATTTCATTAAAAAAGGTTTTAATTTCCTGATTTCCACACATGATGAATATTTCATTCTGGTAGTAGCTAAATTACAGGAGGGGTGTCTCTAACATTTTCAGAGGGAGACACTGACATGTAAGAAGCAGAGAGCAGCCCACTTCATCATTTCACATCCTGGCACAGAAGCATGGAGCCCTGGCGCTAAGCAGCCTCTGAACAATAAATATTAAAAAAAAAATTAAGATGCTAATTAAATAAGAAATCTTATATATTACAAAGCACAGCTAGAAGATATAATTTAGTCAGCAAATACTATGGGTTAAAGGCATCTCTGCTTGCAAGCACTTTTTTGGTAATCAGTCCAAATTTAAATCTGAATATGTACTATTTCAGAGACCATGTCCCCAGTACGTTCTCTCAAGTACGCATGTGCCAGGCCTCAGAACCTACACCTCTTAGACCTCTGTAACAACAGCTTTGACAAAATTAAAAAGGAGCCCCTCATGCTCACACCAACACAAGCCTAGATTGCACACACCAGTAAAGCACTTGGAGAAACATCATCATCATCGTGGCTAGGCTTCGCGAACGAAGATTTGGGAAGGGCTCTACCCACGTTTCTTGCAAGCGCGTTGGTGGCTAAAAAGGCCAATACGAGAAAGGCAAGTCCGGTTGCAAAAGACACAGCAGAAAGACTCCTTAGGTGGTATATTCTGCAAGGCTCGATTCTTTCTGCGTTGTCTTTTCTCCTCAAGGGTGATCCTGCGTGCTTTCTCAAAAGCATCAGCAGCGTTATAAATGGTTTGTCTCCAGGTCTCCCGATTGGAGGCCAGAGGACTTGGAGAAACATAGGCTACTTAGAAATGCAATCACAGCCATCCCTGGCATGCTGTCTTGAAGCAGCAACAGGACTGAATGCAATTTCAGCTGCATGGATTCCTAGCATTTCCAAAAACTAGATTTCTAAGATTAGAACAAGAGAAGACTTGTACCTTTAAGTTTAATTAACTCTAGAATAAGATGTATTTTCAAACAGAACTATAACATCATTGATACTATGCAGTGATGCAAGATGCCTTTAACAAAAGTAAGTTGTCTAAGCAAACCTAGTGTTGCCCTCCACTACTCCAGCAATTCCTAATCTCTGTCTGACACGGCAGCTGTCAGAGTCCCAGGAGGTTTTAAGTGACTACATTTTTAAAGCTAGAGCCACTTCTGGTCCCAGGTACCACAAACCAAAGCATTGCTAAACCTTTACCATTCATTACAGAAGTGCTTCAAAACTTAACACATTTGCCTCCTTAGATATCACTTTAAGCAATCTAGTAAAGACCAGTATCCACTATTGAAACCTAGCACAAGCATGAGGCCTAATGAAGTTCTTAGAAGATAATCATCAACCCAGTAAAAGCAGCTGACTTAGTTCTTTTTATTCCTCCACCTTCTACGTTAAGAACGAAGACCTACCAAGAAACCTCATGATACAGCTGCTGCACTGCTCACTTAAGACATCTGCTTATTACAAACTACACAACAGGAATAAAGCACCTTTTATGGATGAACAAAAGTGATTAATGTTTACTAAGTATATTTAGAAATAATAGTTAAATGTGAATAGCACGTGTCCTCAGAGATCAATTCAATTCATGCTGAAGCTCTCTACAGAACAGCAGAGGTGCTGTTCTAAATGTGAGTCTTCCCAGTGCACTTTATTTCTGAAGTGCAACCTGTCATCATGAAGAGCAGTGTTTCCCCAATATTTAAAACCCATTTTGGCAACCAGACTTCAAATAAAATGCTAAAAAATTCATTAAAATATTAGTATGCACTACCATATGCTTAACTATGACTAGCTGCAGTCAGCATCCGTGAATTTGAAGTTCCTTCCTCACAGGAGTTGACAATAAAGTAAATATATCCATCTTCTACATATTTCTGAAAGAGGAAAACAATAAACTATTTATCAGGTTATCTTCACTATGTCTTACTTTATTATTCATTACTCAAGGTTATGAAATCATTTCCATTAGGAATCCTTGTTTCATATATGAACTTTCTCCAAAAACAGAAGGGGCTGAGGGTTGAATCTCTGTAGCCACAGCCTTACATATTTCACAAACCTGTGGCTGCAAAATGTATCTGCATTTTTACTCCTAAAGTCAAGCACTCATTTTACAATATATTCACCAGTTGAGTAAACAGACATGAACATATTTAGATAGCATTATGCTTTGAAACTGAAAAAAGCCTGAGTAGACATCTCAAGACTACATAATTTCAGGAGCCTTATTAAAAAACCCAAAATATTGCCTATTTTGTTGTTGATCATTGTATTAAAAAAAAAACAAAAAACCACCTCGCATACCTCACCTAAACGTTTTGTATCTTGTACCACACTTCTTCCCCTTTCCATCCCAGGCAACAAAAGCTCCAGTTCCTGAAACCACCAACTTCACCAATAACTTGTAAAACCATGTAAGTGAAGCAAAAATAATGTTAATAAGGAAGCAGTTGACTGTGCCACAAAGAATACATGACAAAGAGAGCAGTTACCCCATTTTTGTATCGAAGTTCTTTAAAGTCAGGCACTTCAAGAAAATTTAGTTCATTATGTCAGTATACAAAGCCACTCGCATGTTTTGTTTTGTTTTGGTGTTTAGTCTTACTTATAATCTTACAAGTAAATGAACAGATATCACAGCAAATAGAAAATGGGCAAAGAAAATTAAGAGACAATTAACACATAATTCAAGGCCCTGATGGGAAGCTCAAAACCACTGATGAACGCTGGGGCACATTGGACCAGACGGCACAAGCCACTGGCAGTGGGCATATCTTGAGCATCCCAGCTGCTGAGAGGTGGCTCAGCCTCAGCCTGCCTGCAGGACAAGGCCAGGGAAGCCCACCCTCTGCCCCAAAACCAGGGCAGCACCATATAGGTTTGAGGCCAGAACGGACTTTTTCCTTCAAGCAAGAGCTGAGGTCAAAAGGACAAACGTAACAGAAGAAACAAAATTTAAGTTTAAAAGGAACAGTTAAGGGTTTGTTTCGATAAACATTGTGATACAGCTTAGCCATGAGTTACTCAGGCACAAGCAAGGAGAGCACCTTGCACCTGCAAAGACTAAGTTGAACTTTCATATCTGAAACTAAGCAAAGTGCAAGCTGGTGACTCACAGACAACATAGGCTGCTACAAGAGACATTTTGTTGGCAGTAAGCAGGTATGCAAGACACAAAATAGTTTTCTCCCAACAGGGTCGGCAGAGGTTGGAACTGGCGTGGCCATTTCTCTGAGCATGCCCCAGCTGAGGCCAGGTGTCGTGGCAGAGCAAACTCAACTAAAGCTTCCAGCTGTTGAGGCTATTACTAGTGCCACATGTAAAAAGGTATGACTGTAACAGCATTTACCTTGACAGAATCCATAAACAGAAAACCAAACATACACACTTGTATCTGCATATGCATGTGTGTGTGCTGCATGTATGTATAATACAATGCATGGTGCTGGGGGGGGCACAAATCACCTAGGGAAACGTCTAAAGGGACAGAGGTAAATGACTCCAGGTATGTAACCAGTACTGAGGGAATACACAGCAATTAAATGCAAACTTCAGTTCAGCTGAGCACAATTCAATTGCATTATTTCCACCTAAAAAAAAAAAAGGCATAATAAAAACCTCACAAAGATGATAGTTAAGGTCCCTTCTAATCCAAACTATTCTACGACTCCGTGATTCTATATAGTCAGTTTAAATAAATCATACAAATTTTCACAATTTAAATTGTTCATTATCTAGATCCAAAAGCTTCAAACAGCTTCATCAAAGATTATTCTTGATTTCTCAGTCTTTCTAACATTTTTTACTACATGTGGCTTTCAAATCAAATACACCACAACCCAAAATTCATTTTGCATAGAGACCAATCCACTACAGAATAGAGTGCTGACCACCAAGTACTCCTATGGTAAGGCCATCCAAAGCACCTATCCCATGCCTGTTTTGTCCTCAGGCTTTGAAACTTCCATACATTCATCCTTCTGCAGCTAGATATCTATTCTCATTCCTTCAATAATGGCAACAAATGCATTTAGGTGATCAAGTTTCCTTGGGACTAAAAGTCAAGGAGGTATACATGCTCATGTGACCTTAGCTCCTGCCACTGTGAAAAATCAACAACACATCCACCAACAGATGAATGACACCAAAACTCCATGTTTTCTGTTTAAGAAAGTTACAGGTTTTTATTTGAACCCATTTTCAAAAGCAGGCTAAAAGGATGAGACCATTCAAGGAAGCTTAACTGTGACAACACCTTTACAATAAATCCCCACACTTGCCATAAAGCAAAGACATCATGAAACGTGCACATCACAGAGATGTTTTATATATGATGATTAGCAAAAAAGCTATCAGATTTAAGTAAAGGAAGAGTTATCTACAGCTGCATTGAAGTTCTTGTCTCTTGTGTCTTAAGCCCTGTGCCTCCCACTATTACAGGAAAGGAAAAATGTTGCTTTCACTTGACTACTACTAGGAGAAAAGTTTCATTCTTCCATGCAACTTTCACAACAATTTCTTTGTTATCTCTGAAACACATCTTGTTCTTGGCTTCTGCTTTCTCTGAGCAACACCAGTCACTATCAGCACTCATTCGCTACCAACAACAAAGCAGGTCTGGCAGAGCACATCTCAAGTGCTTCATTCAAGGCAGCTACATCATGGGAGTTCATGGGGACTTTGCTCCCTTAGAGTTCATAAAGCAGAGTTTGTGACAAGAAAGTCTGGAATAAACTACTTTGTATGTATAAATGAGAACAATTTTACCTACTTAAATAAGCTACTAATAATTTTATGTTAATACCTTTAGCTTATACCCTTATTTTAAAAGTCATTTTTTAATGTTTTTATTCAGAATAAATTGGATGCTATTTCAAGCTCCTAACAGATAATGTTGACACTTCTGAACTTCTTTATTCAGTAAAAAATGAAAAAGCAGCTCAACATCAGGTAGTAAATCAGGACAGTACATATTCACAAGCATTTAGCCCTCATTTTCTAGGTGAAAGAAACACAGCCTTGCCACTATGCAGAAAGTGCACATTCTTTTTAAGTTCTTGTGTGTTCCGTATATTTTGTGTATAATTAGAAAGGTGCCTTATTGCACTCATAAATATGCAAACCCCAACAAGACCAAGTGTCTCAAAGTTCTACTTAAGGGGAAAAAAATACCGCCTCTTTCTCAGACTGCGTCACACCAGCGCACAGTGTACTCCCAGTCCTAAGTCAGTGCCAGGCTCTAACGCGAACCCGCGCTCCCTCTGTCAGCAGAAAAGTCGGTTGCTAATCTGTGCTCATCTGCCCAGCGATGTTACTCCTCTGCGGGGCCCTCCGCTGACTCAGGCTTTGCTCCCAGCCCTACGCCTGCACCTACACCAGGGTCCCCAGACCACGAGTAAACCAACAGCTCCCAAACTGCAAAAAATAAAAATAATCATTTCTCAAGATGAGTTGTGGAGAAGCAGTGATAAACAAGGCAAATGGGCTGCACGCCTCAACCAGATCGGTTATAGCATTGACACCCAGTGGCTGCTGGTAACTAAACCTGAAAGTGTGTTTCAGAAATGACACGCTTACTTAGCTTAAGTGGTAAAATCTGCAAGTATGTAACTTTCAGGGTAGCCTGGCAGTGATGCAGCCAAAGGAAGGGATGAGAGCAACATGAATCCGATGCATAACACAGTGACTATTTAATTATGGAAGGAGAGTACATTTGTATTTACCTGCCAGCAGTGGCAGGGTACGTACTGCACTGTACCAGAGGGTACTACAGCCAAAAAACATACCAGTAACAGCTCTCCCTGTCATAGCAGAGGTATGTGAGCATAGGAAGAGCTCTATCAGAATAGGAAGAGCCTAACAAGTTATACAGCTATCAGTGTTTCTTATTTGCTCGCTTGAATTTGGGAGTTCTTTTATTTTGGTTTGTTTGGCTTTTAGTTCTCTTCTACTCCTTCTGAAAAAGCACTTAAGGAGACTAAAATACTACTGGAAAAAAACCCCAGCATTTCCAAGTGACAAGTTACCTTACAATAAGTAGTCAGCTATCAATCACTTCACTCCTATTAAAGTTTTTCATGACAGATGTCTTCAGACAATTATCCTTAAAATTTTTTTAGTCAAACACATCGACAGAAACTAACAAATGACTTTTACGAGCCTTAAAAGCCTTCAGCTAAAATGAGTTACAGATCAATCTGCATTGCCTTAGCAGGATGTTGCTTACCTCTAAAAAAACCCCAGGAATTTACAAAAATCGGATGTAACAGACATTACTAGTGATGCAATTAAAAACATATAAATACAGGATTTGAGTTGACACTTTCTTTTTTCAAAAAAAGGCAAATAATACAAATACTTCAAAGCGAAGCAAAGAGTTTGGCTGGCCCTAACTGGAACTAAGTCAGGAACACAGCAGAACGCGTCGATGCCGTGCTGGGTGCGTGCACCTCACTGCCATCATTTAATCCCTCGCAGGGCGGAGGAGGCTCTGCCTGTACGCAGACGGCAAAAACTCGCTCTGACACTCTCATGCAACAGTGTCACGAAACCCTGCACTGCTTCTGCCGCACATAGGGGCACGGGTGGGTGACACGTTCTCGACAGAGGCCTCGGAGGGAGAGGATTCGTTCACGGCAGCGTTAAGACTTTTATCACCCATTGGGAATACAAAGCTGGAGGGTACCACGGGCCTGGCACTGCCACACAGCCCCACTCGAAGCTTCGCCTGGCTCGCCCCCCAACCGTATGGGGGGCAGCCGGTGCCCACGGGGCCACCAGGGACCCGGCAAACGGGTCCCCCGGGAGCCGGGGGTGGCAGCGCCGCAGCCGGCCCCACCGCCTGGCTCTGGGCAGCACCGGCCGCTCGGCTCCGGCCGGCGCGGGGCTGAGCACAAATCCCGGCCGCCAACAGGTTGCTCCCACTGGTCTGCTGCGACGGCAGGAACTGCGCTGCGGGAGGGAGGGAGAAGCTCCGTCTCACCACGTAACACGAGAAAGACGCTCCCGCAATCCAAGTTTAACAAAGCCATCACAACAAATATTGCGGCTTACTCATTAAACACACGGTATTTCTGCAACCCTTGTCCTGCCTCCGCTCTTTCCCCATCCCTGTTTGCCTCTGTCCCGCTCCGCCACCCGACGGCAAACCCCTGCCGCGCCGGTACGGACTGGGGCCGGGCAGCCCCAGGGGCCGCGGCGGTGCTCCCACGGCCACCCCCAGCACACGGGTGTTGAGCCCCGGCCCTGCCGGCCGCCCCAGGGGAGCAGGAGGCAGCGGCGCTCCCGCCGGGTTTGCCCGGGGACGGCGCCGTGACACCGCGTGAACTTTTGCTTTCGGCGGGGCAGGGCTGGCGGGGGGAGGAGGGCGGAGAGCAGAGGGGGGGGGCGGCTCCGGCCCCTCCAGCGCCCCACCGGCGGGAGGGCTAGGACGCTTTTTCTCCCTTAGGAGTTTTCCCTTTGGAAAAGTAGAAAAAGAAGTAAAAATTTAAGGTTAAAATCAAAGCGTGGAGCCGGACCACTGCAGGCTGCGCGGCGGGCAGCGTGCAGCCGGGGAAAGCGGCGTGCTCGGCCGCCTGCAGCGCTGCGGCTCTTGCCTGCGCGGCAGCGGAGCCTCCCGCGACCCTCCTCCGACGGGGCGTCCTCCACCACCCGCCTCTCACCTTCCAGCCGGCCGAGCTGTTGCTGTCGCCCTTATCCTTGAAGTAGGGGACGCTCTTGACCATCCACTCGTAGATCTGGGAGAGGGTGAGCCGCTTCTCGGGGGAGCTCTCGATGGCCTTGGTGATGAGGTCCGCGTAGGACAGGTTGCCCCAGGCGTTGCGACGCGACGAGCTGCTCTTGCGGGGCTGCCCGGCCACGGGGCCCGGTGACAGACCGGCCACGGGCGGCGGCACCGGCGGCACCGGCGGCGGTCCCGGCGGGTGGAGGCGGCAGCCGGCCTCGGGCGCCGGAAAGTCCCCGCAGCGGCAGGCGGCCGCCTCCGGGGGGGCAGCGGCGGGGGGCAGCGACGCGAAGTCCTCGCTCTCCTCTAGCAGGCTGAGGTTGCTGATGAAGTCGGCGCCCAGAGCTCCAGAGGCGGCGGCCCCGGCCGCGGCCCCGGCCGCCCCCTCGGGCTGCCCGCCGCACGACGGCGCCGGGCTGGAGGTAGCCGAGCTGGGCGGGTTGAACTCCGGCCGCGGCAGAGGCCAGGTGCAGGAGCGGGGCCGCGGCAGCGGCTCGAAGTCGGGGTCGATGTCCACCAGCTGCGGTGCTTCGGCCATGGCGGGGCCGGGGCGGGAGCGCGGCGGCAGCAGCGGCAGTGGGGTGGCTGGGGCTCAGCGTCGCCGCCCCATGCAGGCTCCGGGCGTGGATCGGCACGACCCCGACGGCGCGGCCGCCAACTCTCCTGGCCCCGCCGCCCTAAACCTCCGGCCTGACCTCCTGGCCCTGCCGCTCTAAGCGCTGCCCCTGCCCGATTCCCGGATCCCTGCCCTCCGCGGCAACTGCAAACAGAAGCGACCCGGCCGCCCGGCGCACACCGACTGGAGCGACCGCCCCGCGCGGGCCCGCCTCCAGCCTTCCTCCTCCTCCTCCTCCTTCTCCCGGCGGGGAGGGACGGCCCGCGCCGCGCCAATGGCAGCGCCGCGCCGCCCGCCCGCCTCCCGCCGCGGGGCCGGTTTGGCAGGAGGGTGCCGGTGCCCCCGTGCTGTGTCTGGATGGTTTTTGTTTTCCGGCGGCGGAGGGGAGTGAGAAGCGGCGGGCGGCGGTGCCCCCCGCGGCCGGGGCTGCCCGAAGGCAATAACTGTCCGCACGGCGAACCGCGGGGGATTGCCACGGAAAATGCCCACACGACTGTTTCTACCTCAGCCGCTGCCGGCGGGGTCCTGCCGCCCGCATCGACGGGCCCGGTGCCTGACGCCTCCGGGGATCAGCGGGGTCCGGGGAGCATCCCTCGAATGCAGCGGGGCGGCTGGGCAAGTGTACGGAAGCGGGGACGGGATGTTCCCACCAGCATCCTGGCAGCGCCGGCTCCGAGCGGAGCGCTCCTACTCCCCGTCCGCCCGCCCCGCGGGGGCCCTGGCAGCCCCCGCGCACGGGACCGGGGGCTGCGACAGCTGCCCTGGCTCCCTCCTTCGCTCGCTCCCTCCCTCCTTCCCAGGCCGGCTCCTCGCCAGAAAGTGTCTGCGCCTCACGAAGTGATAAACCTCCCCTTCGGCTAAACGTGTTTTCATACCGTGAGTCGGTGTTTTATTCTATGAGCAGCCGCGGGAGCGCGGGATAATTTCATTTTAGGTCAACTATTAAACATACTTTATATTTTTCCCGGCAAACCCCAAGGGCACACGATGTATTAAAGCTTGTACTCCTCCCTTTCAAAGAGGCAGCAGTTACAGGACACACCACCTCTACCTCCCCAGCCCATCAACATACAAAGATATATATAGAGAGAGATATATAGATATAGATAGATAGATAGATAGATAGATACATACATACATACATACATACATATATGTTCGAGGCAACTCAGAGGTGTTACTCTGTTTAAACTTAAAAAGAAGACATTTGCTTAAGCTAGGGAAATGATCCCAGGGATGAGGCACAACTCAACACCTTGTTCAAATTGGCAAACCCTACTTTTCAGAAAATCTGTTTTGTTCTCAATAGGAGGAGTGCTTTTAAAAAACATATTTCAGACATGGTTTAGTAAGTGACAAAATTCACAACCAGCCATGGCATTTGATGTTGCTTGTCAAAGAACCACCGGAGCTGGGTAACTGTCAAAGCTGAGCCAGAAAACCTGTTACTCGTCTTCCCTTCTCTATGCATCAAGGCAGAGAGTGTTAATGTTATTTAAATGCAGTTCATTGTTCATATAAAAATATTTTCTGAAAATGAGTAACAATAATGAAGGGGAGAGAGTACAAGACTGGATTTAGGCCCACAGCACGTAATTTAGTGGCAGATCATACATCTAGATACACACACTGTCTATTATGAAAACACTCTTTAAGACACACACAATGACACCCAACTATATAGTTTGTGCAAAATATGCATGAATGCATATTAACTGCTCACATTTTAAAGCACTGTTTTTGTCATGTTTATTTTACCAAATGCCAAAGGTGATTATACCTTATTATAGGTTGGCTGCTTGTCAGATTTCAGAGTTGCTTTGCCTCTAAGTCACTTCTATGTTTTGTAAATCCTTTAAAGGATTCAACCCACAAGTTTATATTGTTTAGCCCATAGGTTTTAGAAAACACCTAAACACCTTTTTTTTTCCATTTTTTTTTCAGTTAAAAAAAAAAGAAAGCAAAATAGTCCCAGTTCAAGCTAATAACTTGCATGCCATGTTCAACTTGGAACAGCTTTATGTGGCAGTGTTACACAACTCGGCTGCAGTAGTTGCCCTGCAATAGGGGAGAGCACCCTGCCTAGGAGAAGCAGAGGTTATATAATGGTGAGAAGCAGCCAGGGACGTGCAGCGAATGGATGTGTTTAAATGGGAGCCAAAACAAAAGAAGTGCTCAAGAACACAGAGCACTTTTTCTTTCCTAGGTTCCTGAAAAAAAAAGAGATCTAAGAGCCAGACTGGCACCCATCCTGCTAAAGGAAATGGATTTATTACTCGGGCTTTCTTCTAAGGACTTTTTTTTAGTCTTGTAGTCCTTGCTCTTTTATTTTGTCGAAAGTAGAGATGTTATTCCCTGAACTCAATTAGTATACATAGATGTTTAAAAAAAAAACTTTCATTTTCAGATGCCAACTGTGAAAACTGGGAAGAAAGCTACTGCTGGGGGATTTTTAGGAAGCCCTAGTGTGTCCATAGTTCAACCCAGCTCATTCTGCAGGACAGTGGTTGTACTCCCCTTTCTTGGCCCTACATGACATTGCTGTTGCTCACCTCACCTTCTTGGTGGGGCTCTGCCACATTTGTGCCTGATGTCACTGATATTCTTGCAGCTCAAAAGTTAGCAGTGTATACAGTGAGTACAGACAGCAGTTTGCAGTGAAGGGTGAGGGGCATGGAGGTAGAGAGGGTAAAACAAGAATCTTCCAAATGCTGCATTTGCTCAGCAAGTGGGTCCCCATGACTCACAACATAACAGGCAGGGCTGAGCTCTGCTGCAGGGATTTTGACTAGTGCTTGCTAACGGCTGGGACCAGGTCTGCTGAGGTTTGGAGGAAGGATGAAGGCCGATAAGACTATGATGTGCACTTTCCTGGGATGAGTAATGCTGGCAGTTTACTCTGACTTTGGCAGAACTGCCCAGATGAGTGAGTTCTTCTCCAAGGCCCCAGTCCATGCATGCATGATTCTCCACTTTTCTTTAGGATTTCTTTTCTCCATCAAGTATTTGGGGATCAAATTAACAGATTTTAGAGTCAAAGCAACAAAGTGACATGCATACAATGCACAATACAAGTGTCTAACCCTGTCTACACTGCTCTCCCAGTGCACTCCAACACTGTTGACCACACTTAGGAGACGCCACAGTGAACAAACCCACCCATTCTGCTGCTGAAGGGGAGCTTCCTGCTCCTAAAACAGCTCAGCACAGTCATGGCTCAGTATAAGAAATTTTCCTGCATCTACAAATGACAGCATTAGGTTTATCTCATCTCCCACAATGCTGAAATGCTGATGGATGCACCACAATTTATTTTCTACTCCCACCCTCCTCCTCCTACACTCCACCTTTTCATTTCTCTACTCCTACTACTGTTCCTATTTTCCACTCCTCTACAATACAATGTCTCCTATCAACCTTAGCATCAACTTGTATTTTTTTTTCAAATTTAAGACCTGAAGATTGCCTTTTATCATCACTGGAATAAAGTGGAGCCTTCTATTCATATTCTGGGTTTGAGGAAGCCAAAATAAAGGATCTGTGCTGTCTTTTTACTACTGTCTGTATAATTCACTTCCTGAGGTTTTGATCAAATTCAGCAGGAGATTACATAAAGTTGAAAGCACTCATACTCTATGTACATCTCTTTTTTTCTACATGTGTGTGCGTGGTGAGAGAGTACAAATGTTTTAACAGAATAAAAAGCAACAATGAAATACCAATTTTTTTCTGGTATCATAAGAGCTGGGAGAAAGCTCATTTTCTGAGGAAGGATGGGGAAGTTCAGCCCCTCCAGTTTCCTCCCATGTCTCTCAAGAAGGGACTGATTTTGATTGGAAATGCATGTTTCCAAGGAGCCTAGGTTATTGGAAGAGTGCCGCGGGACCTCAGTCACATCTGCTCCCAGCCCAGGGTAGCTGAGTGCTGCCCCACACAGGAGGGTTTGGACATGTCCTGGTTGAATAAGGCATTTACATTGCCCTGCTAAGGGAGTTCAAAGTGTTTGAAGCTCTCCCAACCCATTTGAGGCTTCTTACTGAGCCACTGGAGAAAGGCAGTCCCTCTGCACAGCATTTCAGAGCAGGAGCTTCACTGCTGTGAGTTTCCTCCTGGCACTACTCATCTCTCCCCACCAACCAAATGAACCACAGATGGAATTTAAAGATCTGCTAAACCCTCACCACAATTTGCTAGTGCTGAGCTCCCCCTCCCTTTCCACCTGCCCTCTGCCTCCCGTCTCACACAGCAGCACCCACAGGCAGGGCAGGGTCCATCTGAGAGAGGTAGAGGTCACGTTTAGGATCACTCTGTGGTCAATGGAGAGAAACACATTCTCCCCGTGAGTGATTCACCACCCCAGATGGTGGAGCTGACTGGCCATTGAGAAGCCAGGCTCTTACTCCAAGTGGTTCCCACTCACTTTTAGCTAGCTGCCTTCAGGCCAGCAAATCCCACTCGTCCCACTTTATAGTGCACAGAAAACACATAATCTCTGATCCCTCTGTCATTGCATCAACAGTAAGAAAAAGGCTGTGCCACACAAAGTCAGGCTTACAGGCTAACTGGGCACTGCAGAGAGACAGCAAAAGAAAGGCAAGATGACTAGTCCTGCTTTTCAGGGGGAAATGTGGCCACCATGAACTCTCATAATGTGCAGAGGGCCTCAGAGAGGATGCATGGGCAGAGACCAACTTGGAAGCCAGGTCTACCAAGACCCAGTCCTTAGGCTTAAAAAAATTCATGTCACCAAAGAGTTGTCAGGTACTTGCTGGTGAGGGTTTTGAAATTACCTTGGTTTAGGTCCATCTCTGCCTACACACAGGCAAAAATCTTGAACACTCCCCATAGAGGCAGCAAGGCCCTTCTGGATTTACATCTGTATGGTTAGAACTGGGGCCATGTGCTGACTGCACTGGTGGCCCACCTCACTGGCCATATTTCAGACTTGAGAACTGACAGATCCTCAAACAGTGTGGTGCAACTCCAGCCTCCAAAAAGCCTTCAGGGAGCCCACTTCTTCTTCTCAGAGGAGATGGGGAACTGTGGCTGGTGATGGGAGAGCTGCCCAAACAACCAAATACCATCTCCTTCACCTCCTCACAGCCTGCTGCAGGGAGCTGGACTGCTGTGACGGAGGTTTGCACAGCAGCTGCTGCATCCTTCTCCTTCTCTCCAATCTCCTACTTCTTCTTCTCCTTCTCCTTTTCCCCCTCCTCCTCTTCTTCACCACCAGCAATTGACAACAAGCCTTCAAACAAGA